>NW_020538512.1:0-16836 GCF_003426905.1 Ctenocephalides felis
AATCCCAGGATCATCGTGCGAAGTATACAAGCGAAGTGCTACGTGGATGCAGATTAGATACATCTAGCAGAAGATCTGCAAACTCGATGAAGTAATGGACTTTGTAGATTAATGAAAATGAACCATAGAAATTCACATGAATATTTTTCATGTGAATTCATATAAGAATTAAAATTAGATAATTAAGATAATTGTCAATAATAGCTTTCATTTTATTATTATAGTTCCTATGATGTTGTCTGCTTGCAGAATTGGTCTACTATCAAATGATAAATGTTATGTGATTTTATAAAAAAAATTTAACAAAATTTATAAACAAAATTCTATAGTTTTTTTTTAACAAAAGAAAAATTACACATAATAATTGTGAGAGTTAATACATGTATAATAAAAATATAATAAAAATTAACTAATGATGATAAAATACTGCAAAATTCTCACTTCTCATCGTATTTATAATTTGCGCTTGATATAACAATCCCACAGTTAAACTCACACTTCAAGATTTTAATTCCAAATTCAGTTTATTACTTCAACACTCATAAAATGAGTTATTTCAAAAATTCTAGTTCTGAATTTGTATGGATGACAATTATATATGTAAAATCAATATACGTTTTGCATTTTTCGATGCATTTTTTGTAATTTTATTATAAATCAGAACTTTACGATTCCTATACGCAGTTGTTCTGACTCCTTAAACGACGAGGCTTATATAGATGGCAACACAAACAGATGTCCTATCTCTATGTGATATAAATGATAAATTCTGTAATATTGATGGATTTTTTATTGATGCAGCAATGACCCGAAAGGCTATTTTAACTTGTAAACATATTTCTAACTAATTTTCTAGTGAAACCCGATGTTGCTGCCTTCCGAGGCTGATATCAAACCTGGAACTGTTGATTCTCATATTCTATGGTTATAGTCCCAATTTCAATTAAAAAAAAATTATCTAAGTTAGATAATATCGCCAAAATCTGATTTTTTTATGCTTTCGAACCAATGTGCAATATTTTTTACTGTATGCAATATTATATTTATAATTTATTATATTATATTACATAGCTATATTTTTCATTATTATTGGAACATCAATCAGAACTATTCTCAAAATTTACGAGCAGTTGCAACATATTTTCTACTATCTGCCTCTGTCAAGGAGCAACCCAATGTTTTTTCTCTCTTTGGGTTCACTTTTCTACTTCTTTCTAATTGTTATGTATATCACATACTGCAGCAATGCTGTCAATGACTATTTTTACGTGGAACAATATTTTGAGATATACTGCGTGATATCAAGTCGAAAGTGGCGAGGGTTTTGAACTTGAAACCTAGTGGATGCATGGCCGAGACTCTTTCCACTACCCTTAAACTGTCGGACTGTATTTAAAAAAAAACGATTAATATTTTAACACGCCAACTTAAATATAGGACTGCAACAAAGATATTTTTATATGTCCGTAATGTGTATTTAAAAATAGGGCTACATATATAAGTATATATATATTATAATATATATATATATATATATGTATATATATATATATATAATATAATGAAATAATGCCTTTGAATCGATTATATTGTGCACGGTTGATTTCGCTGCGCGGAATAATGGAGACCTTGTCGCCCCTTCTGGCAATACTACAAGCAATCAGAAAATATCGACGACAGGCTAAAAACAACACAGCCCATTGCACCACCTACGCTACTGAATGAAGTCAGCTGGCAATAATTCACACTGAATTCGACCGAACCCACAATTTTGTTGAGTCGATTCTGTGCAGGGATGTAATCAGAAATTTTATAATGAAATATTGACCTGAATTAAATTTTATATGCTTTAAATATTTTTATTAAACTATCCATTTTTACCGAAATGTCAATAAATATATAGAACGACGTATTATGTAGGAGGTATGTTAATAAGTTTACACCTAGAATTTTATTAAACATTAGAATGGTTTAAAAAAATTGGTTGATTTGTGCTCATCATATCCTGGACAAAAAATTGTATCCAAACACACACGCACACAACCCACATTTTTTTTTATATGCTTTCTCATCTAAGAAGGTTTTGAAAAGTAAAGATATATAAACATTTTCATGCTCAATTTTTTGCGATTACTATAACTTATCCTACGAGAAGTTGAATAACTTTAAAAAAAACATTGATTTCAATGTGTCTTATTATTTTTTTAATCTGTAGTTAATACATTCCAAATTTTAACTTTATTTGATACACTTATCTTTCCTCTGATGAGTTTGGCAGATGCATCCTGAGTTCATAATTAGCAGCTTGCAAACGTCGTTCGTGCAGTTGGGCTCTGTACTTTGTTGCAGTAAATAATAAAGCGCAGTGCTCGCTGACAACCGAAGAGTTATGTTTCGTGTGTACCAGCAGTTAGGACTTTTGGAACTTTCAGTTTTCCATCATATATCATATTTTTATGTATTATGTATAGCATCATGCTTTTCGCTAAGAAATCATGCAACTATATTCGATAGTTTTGTTGGATGAATTGCTATAGGTGAATTAAATAGTTAAATTTTAGACGTTGTGAAACATATGTATTAGTGTAGAGCGAGGCTTATGGGTCCGCTGATTAATGGGTATACCCAAGGCCGGAGTAAATAAGACCAGATGACACATTTTTGAAAAACAGCAAAAAACACATTTTTACAATAATAACTTATCTGTAAGTTTTACTGAACATAGTCAGATAATTGTCATCCCTACCTTATATAAATTATTGTTTTTTGTTTAATTATATTACATGTTTACCTATTGCAATCCAACCTCATTATACTTCTACGTTTGAAAACATTTTTTATATTTAACGGCAAATTTTATGGTTCACACCTACTAAATAGTTATTGCATGACAGCAAAAATTACTTTGACGTTTTCTTAAATGCATTGCGAAATTCTGAATTATATGACATTCATATCAACTTTAGGATGCAATTTGAGGTGTTGTATTATTTTGATTCATAGCAGTGATTCGAGTGAATTGATAGTGCATGGTGCACACTATATAAGACTTCAATGCTGAGAGTCGGAATGAAAAAAAAATACAAATCGAACAATGTTTCTGGGCAACAAAAAGGAAAAAAAGCTATAAATCTCAATTTGAACAAAGATCTTATTTCTTAATCCAGTATCGCTTTTTGTGTCCGTTCGCCGTTGTAGATCAGCGATGGGTGCTCGCGATGGAAGGGGGCTCAATAGTGAAGTTACAAACATAAAGCAAGGGTCAGAGCAAAGAGAGGGCGTTTGGGCCTGTCAGATCGGCTTTGTGTATTTGTGCGTACGAGATTGTGTGTGTGCACAAACTTGCACGAGGATTACTGAGAAAGAGGGAGTTGTCTGTCTACGGGGTAACGGCGCGACGGAGACGACTTGGCCGAATCGTCGTGCGTCAGAACGAGAAATCGGATGCGAGAAATGGCAGCCATCGAGAAGAACCGAATCTCTCGTTCCACGCACACTCTGGCGTGTGTGCTACAGAAGAAGGTACAAGGTGGCATCTCTTCGAGTTGTTTTTTTCTCGTTTGGTTTTTACTCTTCTTGTGCGCCGTTAGCACCGCGTGGCGCGCGTTGGCGTACGCGGATCGCCGCGGGATGGGTTCCTTATCCCTCCGCACTCATAACTCTGCGACGCAATCATAATACATCATTCCCCCGCCGACGGGGTATTTGGGGTGGGAGCCCTCTGGTCCGCGTCGTTGTGATACGCCGTTCCACGCTTTCGTGTATATCTCATTCCACGCGGAATTCTCGTTTCTCGGCTCTTGCAGAAAGCTACAGCTCCCTGGAAGGCGCGCGCGTGTGTACATCTTTATAATGGCGCGGCGCGGCCGATTTACGAGCCGGCTGTGTCGGCCCCGGGTAATGTATTAAACAATGCTCTACTCGCTTCCATCTCTCGTGTACTCTAGATATCGCCATCGCAATTTCTATTCGCAAATAAATCGAACAAAATAAAAAAGGACGCCTCTGCACGACAACGATCCAATTGTTTGTTTTGCGCATTCAATGTCGCTGGTTCTATCTAACTTCTACACAGTTTGTTCATTAAGGTTATTACTGAAAGTTGCAGCGTGCAATAGTTCTAGCAATGCACTTCTGACATTATACAAAATTATAACTAAATACTGTGTATTAAGTGAGTTAATTTCAGGTAGGGCAGTGCGGAGCTTAAAGGTCCGCGGGTAAAAAGGTCCACCATCGATATTTCAAAAACTAGTGAAGTTAAGAATTTTTTACCAACAATATTTGGAAGAAAAGGGAAAAAATGTATAATCAGCCATCACATTGATTCTTAGGACAATGTTTGAAATTCCATAACAAAAATATTTTCTTTCGCTGTTATTTGTTTTGGTTATGAGCATTGTTGCTTATAGTTCAAGAGACCTTAATATAATTTCAAGTATACGTTATTTAATTGTTTTATAGGATGTTTTGATAATTTTAAGTAAGAGTCAATAATTTGTTTTATATAATCATTATAAAGCTTTACACCTGGGTGGGTTAAAAAGGACCAACTGAACCTTTGCCCAGGAATGAATGTAAATATAGAAAATAGCAAATGAAAAAGTAAATTAAGTTAAACAAAGCAATTTTACACAAGATAAATTAAATAATTACTTATTCCAACTCTACTGTTTAATGATATTCCTGACAAAATTCCAGATAAAGATTATTTACAATGTTATCTTTGTAAAATATGCATCCATAAAATTTATATTTTGCATTGGTTGAATAATGTAGCTATTATTTTGTGAAATTCCTTTAAAATTCAAATAAGACATTTGATTTATTTGGTCCCTGGCCACCCAATTTACTCCTATGGAGTAAATGAATCAGGTTACAAATTTTTGAAATAAAAACAGCTTAAAAAACACATTTTTACAATAATGAATTAGCTGGAGTTTTACTGAAGATGGTCAGTTAGTTGTTTGTTTGACATGTGTTATTTGTTGTGATATAACTGGTTTGATTGTCACAATATAATTGCGCATAGTCAAATTGGATCTTTTTGCCCCGCCATACCCTAATGCTTATTTAAAACCAAAATTTATCATTTATTCGTGACATCTTACAGATGTCATGTAGAAATTTACTACCTGTGCGTAAGTCTTTCCTCTTTCACATATGCGTACATATGACTGCAAGCATGATTTAAAGCTGAATATTTCATCCCCTCTCTTTGTGTCTATATTATCTTCGGAGACCACCCTTTGTGCACGCTTGAATTGTAGACCCATAATTCATTTGCACCTTTCTTAACGCCATTATACTTTTAATTTATTTCAAATGAAGACGGAACAAAAAAGGTATTTCTGAGTGTGCATACTATATATTTCCAAGATAGTATTTCATTGGTTCTAAAGTCCGCGCAGTAAATCACAACAGGTAGAGAAATAAATAGTCATTTGCGCCTGTATTATAAAACCAGTATGGGATCTTTGTGAGCGTGTCTCTGGGTGTGTGTGAATGAAGGAATGTTTGTATACCGGCGTGTAAAATATTTTTTTGTTATATTAATTTATAAGATTTTAACGTTTATATTAACGAGCACCGCGTTTTCGCCGGACATTCGCGCATGTAACATTTACATCTACGACACAGTGGTCGCTTGTCGTAAATCAGACGCTGGATTTTGTATCCACATTCATCAGACTGGGAATGTTGTGCCTGTTTCTTTGTCTTGATCAAGGATTTCCAAACTGCTTGTAAGCCTTCCAATGGTCGTTAAGATAAGGAGATTTAAAAATTTGATGAGAATAATTGATTCGTTTCTTGTTAAATGATATTAACGTAGAATGTTTTTATCTCTTGTATAGATTAACACTTTCGACTCGGGAGTCGGACTGCCAGTCGGTACGCTGCGCTCGGAATATTATAGTGCTATACTTTTCTCTCAACTCGGAATTTTTTTTTGTATCGGTTTTTCAAAATGTGGTTATATTGCTTTTAATATAGTTATTATAATAATAAAATAGAAATTTTGAAAATTAAAAAAAAATGCACTCAAAACCATGCTATATTGTTTCAAATCATTTCTTACAGATCTTTATTAGAATTATGGGGATCATGAGCTTATAAATTAATTTTGTTATATATTATTTATAAAATTAATAAATCAATCAAAAATGAATGTATAGTAAATTAATTTTTAAAAATAAAAAAAAATTAAATGTAAGCTTAGTTTGCGACGAGTCGTCGCCGATACGATTTGCCGCCGGAGCGGCGGCATCCGAGCTTAACGGTAAAACATATCATGCCGCCGGAGTGGCGGCATCCGAGCGCAACGGTAAAATGACTATGCCGCCGGAGCGGCGGCATCCGAGTCGAAAGGGTTAAATCCTGTTTTACATTTATAGATTTAAGAGGAAAATGAATATTTAATGCTGTCATATTGCTTTATAATATAAAATAGAGTAAGAAAATGATATTATAAAATTATTATGGGTATTAATATATAATTTAGAATAATTTTATTTTGTTAGATGTTACTAATTTGTAATTTATTTCTGATTGTAATAAACATTTAAATCAGTACTCGTATTTAAATCTAATTTTATGAAGTTTACTCTAAAACCTAATTCAGTATGGGGTAGGGCGGTGCACAAAGGTCCAATTTAAATTTGAGCAATTATATTGTGAAACCTGTAATTATATCGCAACAAATAACACATATCAAAAAAACTATGACTATGTTCAGTAAAACTCCAGCTAATTTATCATTATAGAAATGTATTTTTGTGCTGCTTTTCTAAATTTATCACCTGGTCCTTTTTACTCCAGAGTAAAATAAGATGGCCAGAGAGCAAACAGGTCCAATGTCTTATTTTTAATTTTAAAGGGATTTTACGAAATAATAGTTATATTATTCAATCGGTGCAAAATATAAATTTCATGGGTTCATTTTTTAGAGAATTGACACTGCATATAACCACATATATGAGAAATATTTATCAGCAGAGTTGGAAAAGCTATTTATTTAAATCATCAGTGAATTAATTGAGCTATCTCTACCTTAATTTTAATAGATATGTATTAACGCGATAAGTTTTATCATAAAATGACTGATCTGGACTTAATTTTAATATAAATTGTTCTATACGTTACGTTACGTTATATGGTTTACATTGCGTCTTACGAGTCAAATATATTTCATAAGTCATCAAAATCATTTCTAAGTTACTTAATATAGTTTCTAATATTTTAATACAAATCTATCTATATTAAATTATAATATATTGAAAATTAAACGAAAACAAATAGTGATGCACGCATATAAAAAAAATGACAAATATAGTATGTATATGGTTAATGCAGAGTACAAGATATAATATGATTCATAATTTCAAAAACTTTTATAATTAAATTTCAACAGTTGTGTTTTGTACAAAGTGACTGTAAGAAAATTCATTTGAAAAATTATTTATAGAAGCTCGTAGAGCTTGTTCATGCGTCCGAGGTAAAAGCTTTGGGTTTATGACAACAGTTCAATTTACCTCACAACAGCTTGATTTCAAGATGCAGTAACATTAGTTTTTACTTGAAAATATCGATATAAATATGATGTCGAGTAAATTTTCATTCGAAGATCCGCTGCAATTTCTATATATATATATATCACTTCTCTATTAGAAATATATCTAGTAATAATTTTTTTACAAAGTATAGTGTCAATTATTGCATTGTCTTTATGATGTTAGGTTATCAGAAATTACATCCAAACAACACATAAAACACTAACAATAGTTTTGATTGCCGCTCCACAAAAATAATATAATAAAAAAAATTGTTCGTGTTACTGTTTTCTAACTTTTGCAGAGTGTTATGGTTTTATATGTTTTATATACCTATTTATTGAGCCCTAAAAATCTCTATTATTATTTTACAACCTCTGGTCGGCCATCCCAGTGAGTCACATCCTCTATTGTGCATTCTGATTAAGACAGCACGATAGCTGAACAAAACAGGTTGAACTACTAAGACGGCATTTGTTTATTTAATATCGTAACAACATGGTAGTTAAAATAAATCGGTATTCAATTTTATCACAATGATCATCTAGAATGGAACGTTTTTAAGCGCAAAGGTCCGGTTATTGCTGTTGAAAAGCGGTGTGAAAAATTATATCATTATCGTACAAAGCACTTGAATATGAATCTACACAATGGTTCATTGACGATGATTCGGTTATGCTTCATGCTTTAGGGTGATATTTAATTTATTATTCGACTAAATAAATTTGGTCAAACATTATTTAGGATTTACGCTTTTGGCTTTAGTATTCATATGCAAATTTAATAAATTCATTTTAGTTTAATATATGAGGTTGTAATTTAAGGAAACGTATATGTATTTCTATACAGAAAATTCACATGGAGATAATTATTACAGTTTCTGAGTCTATACAAAGCAAATGAAGTCATTTGATAGAAGCATAGCTTTAAATAATTGATTGAACTTAAGTGACTTTCAATAGATTGAATTAAATAGCTGACTCGAGACTTGTCATATTTTGTTTTCTAGTATGCATTGGAAATTAATAATTATAAAGGAATTCTTTTTAACAAAATTCAAATATAATATTATTACAAAATTATACTACATATTAAAATATTGAATTCTACTTACGATCATACTATTTCATAATTTTTCAGTAATATAACTAGTGGTTAGTATATGGTTAACCTATATTTTTGCTCAATATGATTTATGTCTACTATTTTATTTAGTAATTTAAATTATTTTCAGATCAAAAGATTGAATTTGCCTTAGAATCATATCTAACTTTCATACTTTTCTAGTAGTTCAACTAATTTTTCCTAATAAGTTAGTATATTTTTTGTATCGTTATAAAATCATTTTGTAATATCAAAAGTTAGTAATTATATGAGAGAACTACGTCACATAATTGATATTACAAAAACTATACTTCATGTCAGAAGATTGAAGTCGAATAAAAATCATAATTTCATTTTTTTTTCTAATTAATTCAACTAATTTTTTTAATAGGGTTGTATAGAATTATTTTGCAAAATTTATTTTCATAATATTAAAATTTAATAAGTTTATAAGGAAATCACATGAACATTGAGATGACACAAAATTATACTTTTTATCAAAAGGTTGAATTCATAATTTTCATTTTTTTTAATAGATAAAGTAAATTTTTACAATAAGTTAGTACAAATAAAGTAAATTTTAGTATAGACTCTATTAACTATTACAAAAATCAATTCAATCAACCGTTTTCATTTTTTGTCAATTAAGACTCCATATTATCCATTCGTGCTCAGGAAAGATTTAAAAATTAGTTTGCATAATCAGCTTACTTAATGGTCGTTAATTCCATCATTATACCCGTATCAAAGTGGCTATAAAATCTACAAAATTACCAATCAATTAATAATTTTAATTTATTGCATATAGCAGTCATTTTCGCAATTTAAATTAACAATATTTAATACATCTATACGATAAACCGATTATAAATTCATACAGTCACAAAAATTATTTGTGACATGCGATATGAATAACGTAAAGCTTTTTTGTGTCGGTATGCATACATGTAATACTTAACATGAATAATAATATATAATATTTTTATAAATAATCAAATAATATTTTACGAAATACCTATAAAACAGGGGTTTGCAACATGTCTAATAGTATCAAATAGTAAATTATAATAGTATAGGGAGATATAAGCGTCAATGCTTGAAAATTTATAACAAAAGTATTTTCTTTCGTTGTTAGTTTTTTTGTTGTGAGCACTGTTCTTTAGTTTATGAGACCTTAATATAATTTTTAAGTATACTCTATTCAATTGTTTTTCAAGATATATTGTTAATTTCAATTTAAATTTAACAGCTTTATTTATATAACCTCTATGGAAGCTTACACGTGGGTGGGAAAAAGAACCAACTGAATCTTTATACTGGCGAAGGTGTGATCAATAGATAATAGCAAATAAAAAATTAAGTAACAAAAGCAAATTAACAAAACATAAATTAAATAAACAATTATTCCAATTTTGCCAAGAAATATTTTTGACGAAATACCAGATCAAGGTTATTATCTCTGCAAAAATGTAACCATAAAATTTATATTTTGCATTGGTTGAATAATGTAGATATTATTTCGTAAAATTCAAAATAAGACATAAAACATTGTATCTGCTTGCACGACTATCCATTTTTAATCAGCCTATGGGGTAGAAAGGACCAGGTGACAAATTTAAAAAAAACAACAAAAATAAACATTAATATAGTCAGATAGTTGTTTGTTTGATATGTTTGATTTGTTGGGATATAATAGTAAAAGGTTTGGTTTTTACAATATAATTGCTCAAAATCAAATTGGACCTTTGTGCCTCGCCGTACCTTATATAACTGCTTGATATGAAGTTGTACGTGCATGGCTCTTAAGTCTTAACCACGTACTTCCAGGTCCTTACTTTTGTAAAAAAATTGTTTCTAGCATTTACATTTATCGAAAAGGTTGTCAAATTCTGCTACATCATACAAAGAAATCAAAACATCGGCATAATCACGAACATTTTAAAAATGTGACCGCGCGCATCGGTGTTTTAGGCGTTATAAACAATGGTCCTCGCGGCGAAGCAATCTCTTGTACAAAGAAAGACATTAAAAAATATTTATTGAGCCATTCTCAGACTGTTTCAGCAGATGGACGACGTCGAACGTGATATAAATTATAAAATGATCCTGGCAAGCTATCGTGCGAGCTGCTGTTGGGTCACGAAAAAAATATACACGAAAAAAATAATACGAACCATTGCAGGTACACGATTAGGTATTCGTTATTGAAATACGATGGGTTTCTTACAAGTCGACAAGGAATTCTGAGATAGAGATAGTTTTTTTTCAAAGATCCATTTTGCGGCTAATTAAGATGTAATAATAGATAGATATTAAAAATTAGTATAGGATGTTATATATAAAATAAACTAGCTGTAAGTGGAATTCTGTCTTAAGGCAATTAAGGCATCGTGCCTTAAGGCAAATTGCTGGAACTTCCCGTACCAAAAATTATTATTTTTTAAAAACGATTGACATTTTACTTCGAAAAAATAAGATTTTTGAGAAACTATAAATTAAACAAAAAATTACTTTTTTTTGAAAAAAAATTTTTTTCAAAAAAAAATCTATTTTTTTTTTTTTAAATTTTTTTTGGAAAAAATAATGTTTCTTCTTTATTTTGGCATATTTTGGAAGATCTTTTTTCAAAGCAATCGTACTGCTTTAACTGCATAGAGACAAAATGTCAAAGCGCGTAAGCGGCGCGTCGCCGTCTAACGTATAAATATTGGTACGGAACCCATAGGAATGCAAACAGAATTTATACTTATTGTTAAAATCTCTATAAAATATCTGATGATTTGATGTGCATATGTCTAATGATCATTTTTGACCGCCAAATGGCATTTTTTTTTACTTTTTTCGTTAGATCTCCGAAACCGCTAGACCTGCCCTCATGAAAATTTGATCCATTCTTTATCTTGTCAATACAAGTCAAATGTTTTTTGAATTATTAAAATCGGACGCTCCGTTCTCTTAAAAACTGAGTTACCGTTTTCGGCACTTTTTGCCCCGTATCTTTGGAACGGCTGGACCTGCCTTCGCCAAAAACTAATCAGCACGTCTCCTTATCAATACGAATCGAATGTTTTTTGAATTATTCAAATCGGTTGATCCGTGTTCCCGAAATCGTCGACGAAAATTTGTATCCGCACATACATACACACACATACATACATACATACACACACACACACACACACACATACACACACACACACACACTCACACACACATACATCCATTTTTTCTAAGGTATGCCAAAATGTTAAGAAACCTCTGAAACGTAAAGATATATAAAAATTTTCATTTTCGATTTTTTTGCGATACTACTATAACTTACCCTACGGGAAGTTAATAAAGACTTTTAAAATCAATTCAGTATGATCGAACTATCAATTGATGGAATAAACATAAAATATTTGCATAAATTAACGTACAATATATAAATAAATTAACTATCGAATGATCTTTACGGAAATATCAAATATACTTAGGAATATTAAAAACTAAACTAGAATATCATGATAAATTAGTGCATTAATTTTAGCTGTTTTCACAGAATAAATACTAAAACTAAACTCAAATTGAATCCATTTTGAATATTTGGGCCAGCGGTGGCGATATCGGTTAGAGCGTGGGCTAGCAGCAACTAGTTCCAGGTTCGCTGGATCGATTCCCGCTACCGCCGTAGCCCGACATCAGGCAACTTTGATGTCAAATTTCCACTTGAGGTTATAGATCTCAAATATAGCCTCAAGTGAAAATCGCCTCTCGTGGGTATAGTTGCATCTATAAAAAAAGTCAACAAATACTTCGAGTATAGGAAATTAATCAAACCTGGACCGGACAACTAGTGGGTTACCATCCATTCATATAATAAGAAAAAGTCAAAACAATTACTCAATGTCTCAAGAGTGATAGATTGTAATTTAAAAAAAATAAAATTTTGAATATATTTAATAATATTTCCGTTTAAAAACACGTTCGCTCGTACTTGTGTATGTATATGCATATGTGTATTTAATTATTTAACAGCCAGTGCTTCAAAAAAATTATAATTTTATTTAAAATTGTACAGTTTTCTTAACCCTCACGCTTTTCTAAGTTAGCTTTTATAATTTGTTTGCTATTCTTCTGCTAAATGACGAGATAAATTTTACTCTCAGAGCTGTGCAATATTATAAATAATGAAAAACCAACTATAAACCAGAATATATTATAATACACACATATTTGTATTTCCTTCTAAAATTATTTTTTTTCTTTAAATTATATATTATTTTTAATTTTTCTTAAAATTTTTTCCAACGTTTCGGGTATATTCATTGTTCCCTTCTTCAGGAACTATTAATTATATAAACAAATTGAAAATCAAATTATACATTTACTAAACTTTATAATGAATAATGTACCTCGAATTATAGAAACATCTATTACTATCTACTCAGACTCAATCTTCCGAATTAATTAATTTTTTATTGAGGAAAAATGAGACTTTTAGTTCAGACAATAAAATAATAAGTAATTTATATACTTAATATAGCTATGCAGAAAAGCATTAAGGATTTTAACTTGATATTTATTAATATGCGTTTATAATTCGGTAAATTATATAATCAAATTATATTATTTAATGACTTCTATTTTTATTTTTAATATCTAGATCTAGAATTTATGCTTGCGTCATGTAAATATATTTAACGGAGATACTAGACTATTAACTATTACATAGCAGAAATTCATTTTTATAAACTTTATTTCTGACTATTAACTTTCAATTATGCAATTCGTAAAACATTGCTTTTCACATGCTTGCCTTGTTATTTATGCATTAATATTTCAATTTCCATCAAACAATAAATTGTAAAGTTAATCATATTTTTATAGTTTTGATGTTGTTGTAAATGCGTAACGAGTAGTCAGTAGAAGTAATTTACATATATTGTATCAAACATTCCTGATGTAGGTGTTCGTGCAGCAAATTACGTACACAGACATGCGATGTATATTGAATTACTATTGGAATGATCAAAGCGGCTAAAAACGTGATCTGGAAAAAATATTTATTAATGGATCGGGTATTTAAACGATTTATACCACGCCATTGGAAACGCATTTTTGAAAAAATCCGATATATCAATTTTCAATTTCCTACTTCATGATTTGGCCAAGATGTAATTGAAAGTCTGTGAAACTGTTCAAAAAAATTTGGGAAGTTGTTTTCATAAAGATCTGAGCTACATTGTATCAAATATTGTGAAGTAATTATTTGTTAGTGCACGAAATAAAAAAATTAATACTTTGTTCTGTATTTCCTTTATTTGCAATAACCGCAATAATTCTTCATTTTGTAATAACCGCACTATGTCTATGTTTAAATACTACAATAA
Source organism: Ctenocephalides felis (assembly GCF_003426905.1). Taxonomy (NCBI): domain Eukaryota; kingdom Metazoa; phylum Arthropoda; class Insecta; order Siphonaptera; family Pulicidae; genus Ctenocephalides; species Ctenocephalides felis. Next base: position 14,027 of record NW_020538512.1, read on the forward strand.
ATTGAAAAACTGTAATTAGTAATTTGTAAGCTTTATATCACGGGGCCGTTCAAGTATTACGTAAGCACTATAGGGGGGCGGTGTTACTGATTTGCTTATTTTGCCTATTTTGTTAAGAAATTTGCTTACTTTGATGACAAAGGGGAGGGGGGGGGGGGGTAAATAATTGTAGTAAATCTGCTTACGTAATACTTGAACGATCCCAACAACAATTTTAATTATTCAACTTTTTTCTTTTATTTGGAGTTATAACTGATCCAGGTTGTTTAATTAATAGTATTATATCATAATACTGATTGATATATCTAAACTTATTTGATTGATATATTTAAACTTATTTAGATATATCAACTATAGTTGTGTATTCATTACAAAATTAAATAAAAAATAAAGTTTTGAGACGTACTAAAGATAAATATAAAATTATGTCAATTATTTAATAATTTACTTTTCTCACTTTTAATAACGTTAATGGTCTAATCAAGCGCATATAATTTTAAATAATAAAATTAATTATTATTCGCTTGTTGCATAATACGGTTTTTTAACGACGCGTTTGTGAAACAAAAATTATTTATATACACATTTGATTATGCAAATCATTGATGAGGAAATGATGCAAATATATTTATATGTATATATAAAAACATTTATATACATTTCACTTAGAATCGTAATAAAATTTATTAAATTTTTTTAAGAATAATAGTTGCCAATAAATAAACTGTACACTGTTTCTCATAATTATATTAAATTTACATTCATCGTTTCGACATCATGCTTATATTAATTTTTTGCATTCATGGACTCTTATTACTCTCATTCAAGGTTTAAATGTCGATGAGGTAATTTAATTAGCAGAGGGAAATAGTACAGCTTCATTCGTACAGCGTACCGTGACATAATTGCATCATTTTATACACTCTTGTTTTACAACTTAAACATTCCCTGTTAATTTATGAAGTGTTTATTTTGATGGAGTGTCGTTTAAAAAGTAATAAAATGTCGATTATTGTATGTACATCATTGTTCCTTTCTAGCCACATAGTGCGAGAGCTGGCAAATTGTTTTATTTAAGGAAAAAGTTTAACATAATTGATAAATTTTATGTCTTTTGAAATTACATATGTGCTGATATATTTTGATTGTAAATATATATATATATATATATATATATATATTATATTTATATTTACTAATTTCATCCCATACTAGACATAATATTATTTCCCTGTCTTCGAACAAGTTGTCGAACATCAGACGCCGTCGTATTTCGTGTTAACCGAACCATAATATTTTTGTCATAAATGTTTACTACGAACCACAAATTTGCCCCGTGCTATACGCATTATGTTTTAGACGGGGCTCTAGAGTGAAAGCGTGCATCAAATTATCCATAGTCAGTTCTGATTTAAATTTTAATTGTGTAATTAAATTTAAATTAGTAATTTATAAATGCAAATATTATTTGTTATTACTACAAACTAAAACTTTGTTGTTACACATAGTAGTATCAAAAATTAATTAATATATTTTAATTAAGATTAAAACATGAATTCTATAAATATATCTTCTATATAAATTACTATGGCATTTTAATTAGATATATTAATTAACTTACATCAATCCTAATCAGTTGCACTGCCATATGGTGGAGACGCCGATACATTGTCTTGAAATAGTATCTTCCATTTCAAATCGCATGCTTTTTGCTGGTTTATATACTTGAATTATACAAATCGTAAAGTTTTATTAAAAATTTATGTGTTTTGAATATCTTGTACTGATATTTTTTTAATTACAGTTCAAATATAAACTTTCTGAAATATTAATTAAAATATATAACACAGATCCACACAAAAGTTGTCTGTACTGAGTTTGCGATATATGTTTCCAACGTACTTTTCATTGCTAAACACAAATATGAAGTCAAAATTGGTAGGTCACACAGCAAAAAAACGTAGAAGAATTTAAAAAAAAGACAATATTTGATCGAGAATTTTTTGTGCAATATTATAATTTCTGACGTTTTCTCCTTAAATCATTTAATGGCTTTTTTCTCCGTAAATTACCTTTTGCAACGTTGTATTTAACTGCAATTTTTCTGTAGCATCCAGCAGTTATTTGCTAACTCTTCTTTCGATCCTTCCAGCCCTCACACTACACCTATACTTCGTGCATCAAGTTAGTCGGTAGTAACCGTCAACGGGAGTGGGTAATAAATGATGCAAACGGTTGTCGAATGACCTTGACAAGGACGAGTGCGAGTTGTAAATCCTTTATTGGCCATAAACTTCGAGTCATTGAGATGAATGCATACATACACAAAACGGATCCAATTTGGGGACGCTTTTTATTTTATGATGAATATTTTCAATAAAACTTGGATATTTGACTGGCATATGGAAACAGTATTATATATTTCTATATATATATTTAGAGTTAATTTTGATGTTGAATTATATTAAATTTCGATGTTGAAGGTATGAGATAAGACAAAAAATTAAGAATCATTATTTTTATGGGCTTTGACATATGATCTTTAGGTCACCATCAGTGAATTAAGACCATTTGTTCATATGCCTCATTAAAAAACTGTATTATTCAATTTGTAATCATTAGTGATTTTATAAATAAACCACTATTCTAATATTAATATAACATTGGAGAATAAATATTTAGATGTACACCAAAAAAATAATTCGCACAAAAATATAGAAATGAACTTTTCTGTAATTATGGATTATGCAATGCAAATTGACGTTTTCTTAGCATAGTACAAACAGTACATTATTTTTTTGAATGAACCA
>NW_020538513.1:0-17386 GCF_003426905.1 Ctenocephalides felis
ATTGCGGTTTTCAGATTTGGCTATTCTTGAGTTGAGAGCTCTTCAATTTTAATTCTGTATTACATTGCTATTCTGTTTAAAAATGTTTACAATTGTTGTTCCCAATTATTCCAAAGTTTTCTATGCAATTCCTATTTTTTCTGATATTCATTTAAAGTATTTGAGGTAAACTCCATAAATATTACAGTGTCAATTTTCTGAATTAAATTCTTTTGCGCTCAGCTACGAATCTCATTAAACACAAGACTAGCGTTTTAAGTTTTAATCTATAATAATAGATGATTCAAATCAATGAATATGAATTTAATTTTTGCATATAAAGTACTTGAAAATAATAAATAAAATTTGTTCATTATCATCTAATAATATAATCCGGTATGTTTTGCCATAATTCAAAATTAAAATATCAACGTCAATAATTCAAAATTATCACTAACTCTCTAATTTCATAGTTCACATTTTTAATAATGCTTAATTTCTATTTTACATTATTTGTTACCAATCGAAAAAGTTAGAAGCGGATTTTTTTTACTGGTAACAATTGATTAATAAACAATTCAGATAGTATGAATTGTTTTAATAAAATACAGTTAAAACCTGTTTTTGTCTTTTTCATAGGAACACAGCTAAACTGCATACCCAAAACTTTTATATGCAATATTTTATATATTCAGAAAAATATTGTGTTCTATTAAAATACTGGTCAGACTCGTTCGTACAGTTTATTCGATTTACTAAATAATCAAATTAATAGAATCAATATTGTATTTGAAAAATTTGGATGAGTGTACTTTGTCAAGTCTAGTTTAAATTATTAAAGGATCAATCACAACTATATATGTTTTTACCAATTATATATGGAAACCATTATCTGATACGGTATCGTATCGTATTATTATATTAGGATTTTTGTATCGTCTTTTTATTTACTCAGCACAAAAACAGGTTTCATTGTATTTGTTGAATCTTTGAAAATAATATCTTCATTTACTGATGATTATTAGCAACAAAGACTAGCATTTTATAACATAATTTTTTTTCTGGGACTAACTATTCTGACGATATCAGAGAGGTTTTTCTCTCAGAAAAAAGTTCATGTGATCACATCTTCATATTCAATTACTTAATATTATCTAATTAGAATTCAAATAAATTAAAATAAATAAGTTGTAAATTATCATTTGCTTTTTCTGTTAATATCCTAACGTTCATTCCTAAATTGTGTTATTTTGTATATTTATGTAATGCAGAATTTTTCTAGAGATTTCACTAGCTTAAATCTAGAAAATATTTTGTGTTTACAATATCTGCATTAGATAGAAACTCAATGAAAAATTATTTATTTACAGAGTTTCACTTTACAAGCCCAAGTGTGTGAATAATTTATCGAGGCGAAAATTCGAAATGTTTTTGCATCCAATAAATAGAACTAAGTTGACCGAAACACTCCAAAAGTGCAGTTTGCAAATAAAATTATTTAGAAATTTAATTAAATTAGAAATTCAATTCTCTCTGACGATTTTGAAGCTAGGTGCATCTAATTGTAAGTACACTTCTTATTAATATTAGACTTTGTATAACACTCACGCGAGAGAAGGTGCAAGTTGATTCTTTATATTAGTTTTATTTTTTTAGATTTCATGAAAATACTTTCTAATAAAATTAACTTTTTTAAACGTAATTGATTATATAACTAGATTTTTGAAGTAATTCGGGTTAAAATAACCTTTAAATTTTATCCATCCATGAGGATATTTTGGTTAAACAAAATTGGTTACGTTTAATTGAATCAAGAGTTTATGTTATACAAAAATCAAATTTCGTTTATTGTTTAAACCTTTTCAATCAATCTAATCCATAATATAGTAATAGTAAGTTCACCTCGAAATTCGAGATACCCAGCTGTAAGTCTCAAAACCTACATATGGGTATTGACACCCTACAATATGTAGGTTTTGAGATAACTTTAGGGTGTTAATATACAAGTATTTACAGATTTATAGCTGTGTATCTCGAATTCCGAGATTCTTACCTAATTTAAGCTTAAATGACTGGACTAATCGTTATTATGATAGCTGTGATTTAGAAATATATTATTTAATTTAAAGCATATTTGGTTGAGTATGCTTAGCTGTAAAATGTTTTAACAAATATGTAGTTACACATGAAAACTATAATAAACGATCTTTTTCGGATTGGGTTAAAATTAATTCAAAACCAGGATTTTATCCTGCCCATAATTTCTTTTCAGCTAGATTTATTGGATTTTATTAAATTTCAAGTTTTCGCCTCGGGCAGCTTATGCGGATGCAGAACTTTCCTTAATTATAACATTTTTGATGACAAATATTTTGAGCATCAAATTGCATAAGCTGTCTTTTCTGATAGTTTAGTTTTAACAAACTAAAATGACTGGTCTTCTTTATGACGTTGTTGATATGTTTTTTGATCGACAATATCATTTTGACTTCGGTAAAGTTCTTCATTTCACGCTGGTTCTTGAATCTGCGGGCATAATGGATATAGGCGAGCGCATTCTCGACCATCCTGTCCGTCTCTCGCGGCCTGCACGTACCGGTAGAACCGCACGACCGCTGCATTTGTTACAGTCGGCTTCTGCAATTCCTCAGGATCCCTAGAAATTAGACAGAATTATATAAACTTGTATTTGATGAGAAAAGAATACAAATCGTAGATATTAATGTATACGTAATCGTATATATTGGTCTACGGGCTCGCCCAGAGGTAAGCTGTTGAGAGCGACGGGACTTGATTCAAAGGTACCGGCTATGATGCCCGCTTCGAGCAGCCTGTTGTCAGGCAGCAGAGACGATTTTCACTTGGAAATATAGATAGAAATATGTTACCAAGTGAAAATAGTCCTTAATCCGGCATTGCTGCAACACCCCAATTAGATCGACTACCTGGGGGTTGTCTTCTAATAGCGTTCAGTATAAAAATTAAAACTATATTTCAGATAGAGCAAGGAAAATCAATGAATTGCCTACAAACCACAACAAACGCCTTGTTCATGGTGTTCAGTACAGCTTATAGAAAACAATAGTTCTGTAAAACTGACATGGCCCTATATAGCCTTGTGCGTTCCTAAAGTAACTTGCCAAAAAATTGTATTCAAAATTATTCAACAAATGAGCAACAAACAACTGTTGTTTGGTTTATGAGAACTTAATATAATTTTTAAGTGTACGTTATTTAATTGTTTTATAAAATTAATCGAGTATTAACTTCCCTTAGGGTTACTTTACCTTTGTTATAGTAATCGCAAAAAAATCGAAAATGAAATTTTTATACATCTTTGTTTCAAAGGTTTCTGAACATTTTGGTACACTTTAGAAAAAATTGATGTATATGTGTGTGTATGTATGTATGTGCGTATAGAAATTTTCGGCAACACGGATTAACCGATTTGAATAATTAAAAAAACATTCGATTTGTATTGACGGGGAGACGTGCTGACTAAATTAGATTTTTGGCAAAGGCTGGTCAAGCCGTTTCGAAGATGTAGGGCAAAATGTACCAAAAATGGTAATTTAGTTTTTGAGCGTCCAATTTGAGTGTTTTCGGAGATCCAATAGAAAAGTAAAAAAATGCCATTCGACGGTCAAAAATGAACAGACATACATATGCACAACAAATTATCAGATAATTTACAGATTTTATTAATAACAACAAATTTTGTTTACATTTTTAAAGGTTCCATACCAATGTTTATCCTATAGACTACGCAGCCTAACGCAGCGTGATTGCTTTGAAAAAAAAATCAAAGTATTTCAAAATATTGAAAAAAAAAATCAAATTTTTCATAAAACTAAATTTTTTTCATAAATTTCAAAATTCTCATCTCTATTTTTTTTTAAGTTTAAGAAAAAAATGAACCATTTTTGAAAAATTATATTGTTCGGTACAGAAAGTTCCACCAATTTGTCTCATTTACGAGATTAGTTACAACGTGCAATACATTTTCTATTTCTTCATTAAATAGTTTAGATCTTTCGATCGATATATTAATGGTAGAATTAAATAACGATAAAATAACGAACAATATAATTTAGAATCTTTATTATCGGCGAATCTTTACGCGCTCTTTAGCTTTCCTTTATGTTTGTACGACCGTTCAATTCAATAAACACTAATTGTGAGGTTCAACTTTTGACATATTGTAAATAGTTACATTTCATTTACAAAAAATTTTCAATTCCTATTCTATTCTATTATATCCGAAATAATTACATATTAGACCTACAATTATCGTATGTAGATCTCCTTTCTACGCTTACCATTGTTAACAAAAAATAATAATAATTAAAGACTCAACAAATCAGAACAGTAGCCTACGTATTGTTGAAGATTTTTAGAACTTGAAAATATAGAAACTAATAAGTTCTTTTAGAATAAATAATCAAGGTAATAAGAATAATGTATCTTACTTATTTACCAATTTGAATTGATTCAAAATTTAATTTTTATTCTTAATAAAAAAAATAATTCTTTTTTGGCAAAATGTGGTGTGATATAACTATTTACTATTTCACTATTTTCTTTAGAATTGATTAGCTTTTGATTGTTTTTTTTTTACAATTAATATTTTAAATCATTTTATTCGAAATTTCTGCAATTAAAAAATCATTTTCTAGGGCTTAATTTTTATTGATACATTAAAATAAAATTTGCTCAGTTTCAAAACGTTGGTAGCTCCGATTTATGAACATTTTCATGTAAAAATTGTGGAAAACTGAAATTCTGATTACCTTGCCACAAAGTATCAACTAAACTATTTGTTGCTAAATATTTGCATTGTAAAATATTATTGTACGAAAAATATTATTGTGCGAATTATTGTATGTTATTAATTTCTCGGCACCGCTGAATAAATATTTCTGATAGTAACAAATATAAATTTCGCAACCGCTTACTTATACCATCAATGAGCAATACTGTAACGTTTGAAACTAGAATTAATAATAATTTAATTATGCTAATATTTTTAGGATGGTGGCAGCAAATTCTTATCGGGATTGTGGCTGATATACGTCACGAGAAAAATGTCACCGCAAGAATATTCGCCAAAAATCAGTATTTCTGGGGCAATGCTCTCTGCGACCCAAATTTATAAGTTTGTTGCGACTCGACGTCAGAGGAGGAGGCTGCACGACGCTAAACGAGATGATAGAAAGGTAATTTAATTAGAAAACATATATATATATATATATATATATATATATATATATAATAAAATATATAGTTTTGGCCAACACGACTAGGATGGACCGATTTTGGTAAAAGAAATTAAACATTTTTGGTTTATCGTTTCAATTTCATTTAAAACAATAAATATATTCAATCCTCGGTCACAATCCACAATCACCGTTTGCATATAATATCCTTTGAGCTCAAATTCGAATTTATAATATGCTGTTAGTAATAGTAATACATAATTGCAATGGAGTAAAAAATGAAAAAAAAAATAGTTGAAGGTGAAAAATACAGTAAGTTTTCAAATCTTATTATATATTTAAAATTGTTCTCTCAATCGTACGTCGAACGAATTTAATTATTTAGAAACATCGAATTACTTAACAATATTACTGCTTTGACCGTAATAAATACATTATTTATATTATCAAAAGAGTTAAATATTTAAATTGACTTACAAGATCAATACGTTATCTACATGCTGGTTTCCATTCGAACCGATGATGTATTAAAACTTCATAGGTCTGAGAATTGATACTTTTATTTTAAAATCAGTCGTTAGAATATTTATTAGGTGGACTCACATTCCTTCTAAATACTTTATCTCGAACGATACACTAAAATAGAATCTTTAAGTATTTTTATCATCGATAATAGCGGTATCAAGTGTTGGGGAATATACTGACATTAGAAGTATTGCATAATATATTTTATTACAAGAAATTGAAGTATCATTGGACACACACTATATTATATATATATATATATATATATATATATATATATCTATATATGTATATATATATATATATATATACAAGAATTTAATATTTTTACTACTTGAATGTAATTATAAAAATATGAGTTCGTAAAGAGAATCTATGAACTTTACAGGGTGTTTGGTTAAGAATTTGAGGACATTTGTGCATTGTTACGTTTATATAAATTTTGTAGTCAAACGACGTATTGTAGGAGATGATTTTATACGTTAAATGCATTCTATTCACGTTGTGATTAAAACCACATTCAGGATATGTTCTGTGTTCTCAAATTCATATGAACATTGGCATTGGCATCCGATTTAGACATTGTATGTACTATCAAAAAATTTGCTGATGTTTCATTATGAAATATGTGAAAATATATAAAAAGAAAAAAATCTATTATATAGTATCAATATATCCTACCAGTTTTTCCCTGTAATATGAGCCCTCTTGAAACATTGTTTCTATAAATTTTTTGCTCATAAAATTAGTTCATAATTCATATAATGTCATTAACGTTTACTACATATCTCGAAGTTAACTTCTATATTTGAAGTTTCTAAAATATTGTTATTGAATAATAGTCAAAATTTAAACAATGTAATTGTTTTTTACGTTTAATTAAACGTTCATTAGTAAAATACTTATTTTTGGAACGAGGATACAACTATTCAATCATCTGTACAAACTCAGGCAACTATTTGATGAAGGAAAATTAATTAGCATTTCATTTGAATTTATGGAACTTCAATAAAAGTTTTATGTGACACATGTTTAGCCATTTGTTACTATCAAAATGTTTATTGACCTTTTCCAATTAGTATATCGACCCTTGTCCCAGAAATCAGATAGTTTAAATAATGCGCTTCGAAAGTTTAAACGTAGAAACCCACTACTTACATTCGAAACAGATTGTGTAGTGCAAATAGTAATTAATTAAAAATGTAACGTCCACTTCTCAGGCGCCCGTGGAGAAACTTATAATCAGGTTTGATTTTTGTAAAATAAAATAAGATTGAAAGTCGAGGCTGCGAGTGTAAATGGTGCCGGATGCAATGCGCGAAGGCTGCCAGTTATCACTAATAAAGTGTGATCTACATGTTAAGAACGTGTCAAAACATATCGATACAATTATTCATTATATTGATTAGGTTCAACATGATCGTATTTTCATATCATTTTTAGTTATCCAAGCAACTCGTCGTAGAAATCAAGTATTACATATTACGTAGAAATACCAACATCCAGAGCAACAAAACTTCTTTTAATACCCTTATATAAGGTTGTCAAATAATATCCACCTTTTTGTATTATAAACCAAGAGCAAAAAAGCGGAAGGGAGATATTTGACAACCTAATATAATATTAATACACAGGGGAGACTGGGTACGGTTGTGCCAGGATACGGTAGTGACAGTCGTCATAACAGCTAAACTATACTGATTTTGAGTTAGAGTCCAAAAGGAGAAAGATGAAGTATGATTGTTCGAACAAGTTTCCATCATTGCTTTCAGTCAGTGCCTTACATTAACATTATACACAGCATTGCTTTTAAAGAGTCAAAAGTCAGTTTTTATGTTCGAATTCTTCAGATAATAACTGTTAATTGTATACAGATTGATCACTTTATTTTTCTGCAAGTTGAATATTAGTAGGTATTCACCAGCAATTAGTTTTTTGCTGATTAGATAAATTAGCTAAGTCATGATGATGATTTGTTTTCAAAAGTGTGCGTTGTGTACGGTTGTGACAAATTTTGTTAGTACGGTTGTAACTTGTATTTCTTTTCCTTTTCAGGTGAAGATTAAATAGATATAAAATGTAACTCAACTAAGAAAAAATACGAAAGAGTAAGGAAAAGGAAAATTCAATACAAGAAAAAAAAAGATTTCACAAAGAATTCTTTTTAACTTTGTTTAAAAAAATGTTTTGTTTTATATTTTCTTCATAAGCTCTGTTAAAATGTTTATTTTACGTTGTGTTACATACTATTGTTATTAACGACACTAAAAGTTGTTATAAACCAATTTGGTGTTTATAGCTACTGTCTTTTACCATATTTTTAAACCTAACGAAAGAGATGGTTGTGACACTCTCCCTTTTCTTGTATGATTTGATTTCATGTCAAATCCATCGTATTGAAGAGCAGTTTTTCAGTACTTCCTCATAGACAAATGTTCAAATTACCATTTTATTTAATTTTCTCCCAGCTAACTGGTAAATTAACAAAATTGTTGCTGATCAAAATTAAGTGGCACAACCGTACCACTACTGTTCCCTACTTTACAAATTTATATTATATAATTGCTATGCTTAACAAATATTCTAAATAAAAATTTAAGAAATCTTTGTAAATTATTTTGATACGGCTAATTTATTATTCAAATAATTATTTTAACAAATAGTGTTCATGATTTCTGTCATCATGATACTTCTTGCAAAGAATCCTATATTCCGTGTAAAGAAGTTACTGTATTATTATACTAGTACATTACTAGACGGCACATAACGAATTGTAAATATATGCACATTTTTAAATATGTAATATTATAAATCATTTGTTGAAAAAAGTCAACATTTTAAGCCATCGGGTATGCCAGTTACATTTACTTAATTTGAATAAGTTTCAAATTAAGGAATATGCAATTTAGATAAAATTAGTCAAAATTTAATATTTTAGAAGTTGGTGATTAAACATTCCATTCTGGTATCGTGTTTTTATATATAACAAGATAAAGTGAATTAGTTAATAGGGTGCATTTGTAACAAAACAAATATTCAAATAAATTCAAAATTCGTTCAATTTGATTTATTAATTTTATACGAATCATAATTAATAAAATTATTTATATTTTTAAAAAAATGTATAGCCAGTGGTTTCTTATATTACACTTTACTTTAAGCAATTAACCAATCTGAAGGGTAAAACAGCCTCTATACTGGGTATGTTTTTAGATGAAATTGGCGAAACGTTTGAGTAAGAAGTTATCAACTTAATATTTGTTTAAATGAACTATATTTCTTAGTGAAGACTTTTTTTAATTTTCCAAATAGATATTTGTATGAAATGATCAGCCAACGATAATAACTTCTTACACTTTAAATACGATTAGGAATATAACATCCATAATATTTTACACCTTTGATAAAAATATTGATATTTAAGACAGCTTGTCAATGGTATCACGTCAAAGGTTCAACGTGATAGATAAATGTAATTTATGTGAAGACCATTAGCACTAAATACCTACGGAAAAAATCACTTTCTATCGTTTGAAAAGCACATACAATTTACAGAACCTAATGGTTCAAAATATTTAACATTTAACCTGAAGAAAACAACGGTTAATGTCATATTTTATTATACCTACGATACTCGCCTGACAGTCATAATCGCTTAATGAGTATTGATTTTTTTTTTTCGTAACAAAACTACTGGAAGGTTATTTAATTCTGCTGCATGCTCGTATTTCTATCTTTATGCCTATCTTTATTTTTTGGACTCTATATTTTTGTGTATGAGTAACATGAACTGTTTATAATCAAGAATTGTATTCCTAGTTACAACTTTTATATATACCATGTTACATGTGGGTAAAACGATACTGAGCGAAAGGTAATCGATGCTTCTTTAAATCTAAATATACAAATTTGTAGTTTTTTTTTTCTATATAATCAACGCAATGATCTCCCTCATTATCGATGACCTTTTGTCATCTATCTCAAATTATAGAGTTAAGGCAATTGTTACAAAGTTGATGGAAAGGTATTGATTACTGAAAATGTGGTTAAACAATTGTGGTTTTCGATGGAAGATTTACTGACTAGTGGTAGTCTTTGAGGTCATAAATATGTAGTAAAGTGAATGTTTCTGATGTGATGTTGATAAGTTAAAAATCAAAATTGAATAAGAAATTGCTTATTACGTTATGAGATTTATATATTGCACATTACCTATAATATACCTATATTAATATTGTTTATTATAAAAAATATTCTGCTGTATGTTTTGATTGCAGTTTTTCCGATGCTTCTCAATGCTAAATTTAGTGGAATTATGTTATTCATTTATATCTAAACTCCTGAATAAATACAACCTAAATTCATTATTTGCATTCGAATAGCTACCATCAACTATCACTTTATTGAATTCTTTCTTATTAAAATTGCTGGATTGGAAGCTTTCAAATTAGTTTCATATGCGCCTATTCTCTTTGTCTTTCGCATTTTGTCTTACAATTAATTAATTAATTATTTTGTTTTTCTGTGTAATCTTCACCCGAAAAGGACGAGAAATACATGTTACAACCGTACCCACAAAATTTGTCACAACCGTATCAAACGCACACATTTTGAGACAAATCATCGTTATGATCGAGCTAATTTATTTATGCTAAACTAATTGCTGGTTATTTTTTTTATTTATTATTATTCAGTTCAGGATATTTAGTAAATTTGGAGAATTTTCAATTGTCAGCCATAAAGGGACACTACAATATTACTATATTGACATGTTGGAAAAACAAATCAATTGCTGTTTTTCCATCCGTTATAATATTAACAATATTTTAATCATAATCATATAATTTTACCTGTTTACTTATAAATAATTTCTTATAAATAATAACTAAGTTATTTCAATCTTTATCAGAAAAATTGATGACTTGGATCAAGTGGCGCTTTTCTCGTCATTCTACGTCGATACTTCTCTGTTATTAAGGAGTTTGCTAGTGAATTTGGGTGACTGATGAGCTTATTTCTATATTTATGTGCTGTTTTTGTTATTACATCTTTTTATTTTTCGGGAGATATTTTCATAAGGCAGTTTTCAAAAATTTGTTCTAAAATATCTGTATTATTTCTATATTAGTCTTATGAGCACTGCCCCAAAATTGTATTCCATAGCACCAAATTGGTTTGGATAAAGTTTTATATAAAAGTAGTTTATTTTATGAGCTTAATTTGGATTTAGTCTCTAATAACCAGTAAAGCTTTTTAGTTTTTAGTATAGCTTAATACCAAACAAAGTAATCTATCTGTATACAAATAACAGTTATTATTACAAGAAATCGAACGGAAAAACTTACTTCTGGCTCTTTAAAAACAATGCGGGTTAGAGATCATGTTAACGCAGGGCGCCGATTGAAAGCAATAATGGGAACTTGTTCAAACAAAGATACTACATCTACCTCTCCTTGGACCCATTAACAAAATTAATATAGTTTTGCTATTTTGACGTCTGCTTAGTAGGGTCACTACCGTACCCTAGCAAGACCGTTCTTAGTATCTCATAAAGATACTTTTAGCACAAAGTTTTAAATTATCTTGCAAAAATACCAAATTTGTAAAAACATTATAAAAATAGTCATCATATTCAACTTCCCGTAGGGCAAGTTATAGTAATCGCAAAAAAATCTAAAATGAAAATTTTTGCATTTTTCGACGTTTCAAAGGTTTCTGAACATTTTGGCATACCTTAGAAAAAATGGATGTATGTGTGTGTGTGTGTGTGTTTGTGCGTGTATGTATGTGTCTGCGGATACAAATTTTCGTCGACGATTTCGGGAACACGGATGAAGCGATTTGAATAATTCAAAAACATTTGATTCGTATTGATAAGGAGACGTGCTGATTAGTTTTTGGCGAAGGCAGGTCTAGCCGTTCCGAAGATACGGGGCAAAAAGTGCCGAAAACGATAACTCAGTTTTTAAGAGAACGGAGCGTCCGATTTTAATAATTCAAAAAACGTTTTACTTGTATTGACAAGATGAAGAATTAATCAAATCAAAATTAATCAAAAATTTCATGAGGGCAGGTCTAGCGGTTTCGGAGATCTAACGAAAAAAGTAAAAAAAATACCATTTGGCGGTCAAAAATGATCATTAGACATATGCACATCAAATTATTAGATATTTTATAGAGATTTTAACAATAAGTATAAATTTTGTTTACATTCATATCGGTTTCGTACCAATGTTTATCCGTTAGATAGCGACGCGGCGCTTACGCGCTTTATATTTTGTTTCTATGCAGTTAAAGCAGTACGATTGCTTTGAAAAAAGTTCAGATCTTCCAAAATATGTCAAAATAAAGAAAACATTTGTTTTTCAAAAAAAAGTAATTTTTTGTCCAATTTATAGTTTCTCAAAAATCTCATTTTTTTTAAGTAAAATTTTTTCAAAAATGTTAATCGTTTTTAAAAAAATAATTTTTATAAGATGCCTTAATTGCCTTAAGACAGAATTCCACTTACAGCTAGTTGTGTTTTTTTTATTATTAAAAATAAAGTTAGTTGTTTGTATCGAATATATAAGGTACATGTGGTTGGTTATTACATGAAAAAACTATAAGATAAAAGTTTCAATTTTGTTCTGATTTTTTCAGTTTTTACAACCTTGCGTTACAGGATTTGCCGGTAGAACATCTTCGCAATTAACAACTTTCAGTTATAAAGTTTTATAGTCTCATATGAATGCCATTCGCATCATTGCGTATATTAAAATAGTGGACTATCGGAAACTGAGAGAGTGAGAGCTCAGCGCGGAATCGCAAGTCGCAAGGCGGAATCATAAAGCAGTAAATATCGGTAATATAATTTTCCCCGCGAAATTCGATTACGGTGGCTCGCGGCATGAACGATTTGCGTAGTGTGGCATATGATTTTCGATCTGGGCTGCGGCCGCCGGTAAGATGCGTCGCACGTAATGCACGACTCGTGCCTACGTGTCTCTATTTAATTGAATTGACATGCCGTTCGGTGTTGAGACCCAGTTGAGCATCGCCAGAGAACGACATCGGCGGCGGAGCACTAGCTTCGATAAATGCAAGCTTGCCGTGGTAAAAGCTAATTGTAAGAAAAAAGGAACAAGGACACAATGATATCCTCACACTTGGCCCACCGGGAAAAGAAGACTTTTGTCCATCCCCATCTGTTGCTTCTAATATGGCAGATAATTAGCTTTTTGACATATGAACATTCTTTCCACCACTGGTACGTTGCCATCTTTTACTTCTGCGTTGTGAACTAATAAAACATCATTGGACCCTACCAATGAATTGACTAGTGGTGCATGGCATTGTGCCTTAACTCATATTGCTGGACCTATTACCATACCGTAACTAAACATTCGAGGAATAAAAATAATTAATAATTATTAATTTATTTTGTTGATTATAATCTACAAAAATTGATGAATAATCAATAACAATCATTTTGAATGCTTTCAACTAGATATTTTAACATTTACGGGACGGCACCGATTTCAAAACAATCTACTGTACCGGCTGTAAACTTGATTTTATTGTGTATATTATGCAATTTGTTTGGTCATTGAAGGACATAAATTTATAATATTAATTTATTTTTGATCATTTTATAAAGAATGGTGAGGTTCAATTGTTCAAAGCAATTTCCAAAATGCATAGCTGGTTGATTTACAATGAAATGTTGTTTGCCGCCTTCCTCTTGGTACTTTTCTGTCAGAACAGACAATACAATCCCTTTGTCTTTCTGTCGCATTTAGAATATGCCACTGATTAGTCAGTAACTGCATTTGTTCATTCTTTTGCTGCTATAATGGTTTGTTTTTTTATTATATTGTCTAATAATTCATTTGTAAAATATAAAGTAAAATAATCTATCGTATGTCTTATATTGCTTGGTATTTGTAGTCGGGGTGTTTGTTGATGTATGTCAAACTCGATTATTGAAGGAGAATCGGCACATTCGCTAATGTATTTCCGCTCTTCATTTAATTTGTCGAACTTCTTCTTCTTTTTGTTGATTGGATAATATTGTCATCACATTCATCACTATCTTCGGTGCGAATAATAATTTTGTGAAATTTGTCTGTATGAACTATGAATGTCTATTTCAAACTTATCTTTACTACTGCTTAATTCACAAAATTTACCAGTCGTTCTGCCATATTTAAAAGCGCTCGGCCATTTTAAATATTAAAAAAAAAGATTATATAGCAAAGAAAAAGGCTAAAAATACTACTAAAAAACTTAAAATTATTTTCAAAATACAACACTGTTTATCACTGTAAATATGTAATTTATTCAACTTTTCGATACAAACTGAGGTATTGTTTATAAAATAGCCTGTGCCTCATAGAGTATGTTTGTCCACTCAGGTGGACAGCCGTCCCCAAAGAGGTAAATAAATATTATAACTTTCCTTCTTCGCATTTTATAGACAAAATATAAAAGTTTATAAATTAGACAACAACCTTTGTATATGTTTAAATGCAATATACATAAACAAAATTGAATCAAGCCGAGTTAAAATGAATTTTATCTCATATTTCATTATGTATTAGAGAAGCTTATCTCATATTTCTAATAATAAGAATTATATAAACTGAATTGTAAAGATGAAATTTTTAGTTATTAAAATTACATTTATTTCAAGTACTTAAGTGATCTTTATTATTTTTTTTTTTTTTTTTTCTTTTTTTTATTTTTGGCCTCGCTTACTCTGAGCATTTTGCCACCTACAACATTTTATTTATTTACATTCTAATTTTTATATCATTTTCAATCTATATATGTATTTTATTCTATATAAATGATTTTTAGAACTTGAATTTAGATTTAAAATCCGAAATATTTGATATTTTTTTAAAAAATAATTAACGAACAATAAGTATTGATTGTATTTCCGAAACATACATCTGTGTTTTCTAAGCTATGCCAAAATGTTCAGAAACCCTTGAAACGTAAATATATACGAAAAATTTCGTTTTCGAACTTTTGCGATTACTTCAACTTAACCTACGGGAAGCTAAAAAGTTTGCAATTTTTTTTTTCAAAATTTTTCAAATGTTAAAATGATTTTTATTGTAATGCAATTTAAAATCGCGACAGTTGTAAAAATAATGAAGTAAGCAAGATATTGGCGAAAAAGCGTTGGCAGGCGCCAGACGGTGTCGTTCTCTTCTTCGGTTTCTTAATATTTTTTTTTTCCTAATATGTGCAATGATACGACGTCAGCTCTTTTATTATTTCATTTACCTCGTGTATTAATATATACAAACACAACCGGCAAGTTAACGGTTATTGCGACGGCGTGCGAGGTACCGGCTTGGACTACTGATACACATACGTCCGCATGTCGATCTCGCGGAATCGGATCTATGCGGTACGCGGACTCGAGGAGAATGAATGGGACGATTTCTACGAAACGAATTGGAATTTACTTTCATACATTAAAACTATGACAATATTTCCGTTATTTTTAACACACCTCGCGTACATTATCGCGTTATTGTTTTATGAAATAGCACAAAGATACTTCGCTTAAGGAGTCGCTTGTAATAGGAACCAGCGAATTAACGTCTCCAGTGGCATTTCAATTTGCCGCACTTTTTGCTTATTGAGTGATTTTATTCGTTGTTCCTGTACTATTTGTCATAAAATTTTGAAATTTGTCGTACTAATATACCGACAATATATGGTAATAATTAAATGCATAAACAAGGGTGTTTTATAAATATGAATATGTTTCGATTTGCTAATTTTATATATTAGTTATTTCAACTCTACTGATGAATATTTCTGACGAAATACCAGATCGAGGTTATATACAGTGTTAGTTCTGTAATCAATGGATCCATGAAATTTGTATTTTGCATTAGTTAAATAATGTAGCCAGCATTAGTTAACTAATGCAAAATACAAATTTCATGGATCCATTGATTACAGAGCTAACACTGTATATAATTTGATCTGGTATTTCGTCAGAAATATTTATCGGTATTATTTCGTGAAGTCTCTTTAACATTTAAAATATGACATTGGACCTGGTGCCCCTTACCTAACCCATTTCACCCCGCCTATGGTGTAAAATGGACGTGATGACAATTTTTGAGAAACAGTAGAAAAACACATTTTATAACGATGAATTAGCTGGGAGTTTTACTGAACTTAGTCAGATAGTTATTTGTTTGATATGTGTTATTTCTTGTGATATAATAGATTTTGCTTTCACAATATAATTGCTCAAAGTGAAATTGGATCTTTGTGCTCTCCCCTACCCTATTGCACAAGCTATTTATAAAATTACCCTATAGCACAAGCTAAATATTTTTATTCTGATGTGATTTGTTTGGAAAATATCCGAAAAATCATTAAAAGTAAATAAATCTAGCTTATTTCACGTTCGTTATCAAAAATATGCAGTACTGGGATCTCTTTCTAGATGCTTACGAAATCTTTTAAAAAAACTACAAATGGAATTTTGTTTCTATTGGTTTTTTTCCTTCGAGTTCAAATAGCATTATACTTTAACAATAGCGTTTTTTCGTATGTGAAAGTAATTCGAATATTACAAAAATAAAATATTTGATTCAAATGAGTATTCTTTCTTGCTATAAGTGTTCTGTGGTTTACGAGTAATTGTAGGGCATCAAATTTTTAATCTGATAAAAAGTAAAATCACGGTATTATATGTAAGAAGATAATTTGGTTTTTTATTTGTTGATCTAAATAAAATCCAACTGGTTATTAAGTACTACAAACGACTACTGGCTTTGCGATACAATTTAGGTCGTGATCTGTTGATGCGTAATGTGACATCTCACTATACTCTGACATGAGCACTTTCACTATATGAGGAAATTGTAATGTAAGAATGATAATAATACCTATTTTCATATATTTTGATTGTGCACGGATATGAAAAACAAATATTTGTCATTATTTATTTTTGTCGTTTAGGAAATATATTGTGTCCTATTATAAATTCAGAAGTAATTTTTGGTATTTGAAGATTCGCTCTAAACTGGATCATTTGTATTGAAATGAATGCATGTATGGTTCATAAAGGATAGGGATTCTCAGACCTCTGAATGCGTATTTACTGCTGAGTTGATTGCGATTTTAAAAATGTTTGTCGGTCGAGCAGTTTTTTTTCTTAATTATCTGATACGTGGAAAATTATTCGTCTACGTTTTAGTCTAAAATTCCGTATGGGTTTAATTAGTTTTTGATGAAATATTTGAGTTACTGGTCTTAATGAACATATTAAAATATTAGGGGCTTACAACAAGTGGTTTCAATTATTAAAATTTATTTATGTTAGGAATAATGGCCGCGATTATAAAATATACCGTGTAGGGAAAAATACTGACAAAATGGATATATATATATACATAGACAAATGACATTAGTGGCATGAGTGTTCTTATTTAAAAATTGTTAGTATTAGTAACGTTTCCGCGCTTGTATAACGTAAGAAAGCCATAATCACAATCCTGTCAGATGTTGAGTGTCATTGTTACGGCCTTATCGTAGTAATCAGTTCAAAGTGTATTGCTTTTTTAAAAGATTATTTTCAGAGTGGTTTTGTCATGTGTTTGGGATTTTATTATTGTTGTTGTAATAATTTCTAATTACAAAAATTA
>NW_020538514.1:0-18589 GCF_003426905.1 Ctenocephalides felis
TTACATCTTTTTATTTTTCGGGAGATATTTCATAAGGCAGTTTTCAAAAATTTGTTCTAAAATATCTGTATTATTTCTATATTAGTCTTATGAGCACTGCCCCAAAATTGTATTCCATAGCACCAAATTGGTTTGGATAAAGTTTTATATAAAGTAGTTTATTTTTTATGAGCTTAATTTGGATTTAGTCTCTAATAACCAGTAAAGCTTTTTAGTTTTTAGTATAGCTTAATACCAAACAAAGTAATCTATCTGTATACAAATAACAGTTATTATTACAAGAAATCGAACGGAAAAACTTACTTCTGGCTCTTTAAAAACAATGCGGGTTAGAGATCATGTTAACGCAGGGCGCCGATTGAAAGCAATAATGGGAACTTGTTCAAACAAAGATACTACATCTACCTCTCCTTGGACCCATTAACAAAATTAATATAGTTTTGCTATTTTGACGTCTGCTTAGTAGGGTCACTACCGTACCCTAGCAAGACCGTTCTTAGTATCTCATAAAGATACTTTTAGCACAAAGTTTTAAATTATCTTGCAAAAATACCAAATTTGTAAAAACATTATAAAATAGTCATCATATTCAACTTCCGTAGGGCAAGTTATAGTAATCGCAAAAAAATCTAAAATGAAAATTTTTGCATTTTTCGACGTTCAAAGGTTTCTGAACATTTTGCATACCTTAGAAAAAATGGATGTATGTGTGTGTGTGTGTGTGTTTGTGCGTGTATGTATGTGTCTGCGGATACAAATTTTCGTCGACGATTTCGGGAACACGGATGAAGCGATTTGAATAATTCAAAAACATTTGATTCGTATTGATAAGGAGACGTGCTGATTAGTTTTTGGCGAAGGCAGGTCTAGCCGTTCCGAAGATACGGGGCAAAAAGTGCCGAAAACGATAACTCAGTTTTTAAGAGAACGGAGCGTCCGATTTTAATAATTCAAAAAACGTTTTACTTGTATTGACAAGATGAAGAATTAATCAAATCAAAATTAATCAAAAATTTCATGAGGGCAGGTCTAGCGGTTTCGGAGATCTAACGAAAAAAGTAAAAAAAATACCATTTGGCGGTCAAAAATGATCATTAGACATATGCACATCAAATTATTAGATATTTTATAGAGATTTTAACAATAAGTATAAATTTTGTTTACATTCATATCGGTTTCGTACCAATGTTTATCCGTTAGATAGCGACGCGGCGCTTACGCGCTTTATATTTTGTTTCTATGCAGTTAAAGCAGTATTGCTTTGAAAAAAGTTCAGATCTTCCAAAATATGTCAAAATAAAGAAAACATTTGTTTTTCAAAAAAAAGTAATTTTTTGTCCAATTTATAGTTTCTCAAAAATCTCATTTTTTTAAGTAAAATTTTTCAAAAATGTTAATCGTTTTTAAAAAAATATTTTTATAAGATGCCTTAATTGCCTTAAGACAGAATTCCACTTACAGCTAGTTGTGTTTTTTTTATTATTAAAAATAAAGTTAGTTGTTTGTATCGAATATATAAGGTACATGTGGTTGGTTATTACATGAAAAAACTATAAGATAAAAGTTTCAATTTTGTTCTGATTTTTTCAGTTTTTACAACCTTGCGTTACAGGATTTGCCGGTAGAACATCTTCGCAATTAACAACTTTCAGTTATAAAGTTTTATAGTCTCATATGAATGCCATTCGCATCATTGCGTATATTAAAATAGTGGACTATCGGAAACTGAGAGAGTGAGAGCTCAGCGCGGAATCGCAAGTCGCAAGGCGGAATCATAAAGCAGTAAATATCGGTAATATAATTTTCCCCGCGAAATTCGATTACGGTGGCTCGCGGCATGAACGATTTGCGTAGTGTGGCATATGATTTTCGATCTGGGCTGCGGCCGCCGGTAAGATGCGTCGCACGTAATGCACGACTCGTGCCTACGTGTCTCTATTTAATTGAATTGACATGCCGTTCGGTGTTGAGACCCAGTTGAGCATCGCCAGAGAACGACATCGGCGGCGGAGCACTAGCTTCGATAAATGCAAGCTTGCCGTGGTAAAAGCTAATTGTAAGAAAAAAGGAACAAGGACACAATGATATCCTCACACTTGGCCCACCGGGAAAAGAAGACTTTTGTCCATCCCCATCTGTTGCTTCTAATATGGCAGATAATTAGCTTTTTGACATATGAACATTCTTTCCACCACTGGTACGTTGCCATCTTTTACTTCTGCGTTGTGAACTAATAAAACATCATTGGACCCTACCAATGAATTGACTAGTGGTGCATGGCATTGTGCCTTAACTCATATTGCTGGACCTATTACCATACCGTAACTAAACATTCGAGGAATAAAAATAATTAATAATTATTAATTTATTTTGTTGATTATAATCTACAAAAATTGATGAATAATCAATAACAATCATTTTGAATGCTTTCAACTAGATATTTTAACATTTACGGGACGGCACCGATTTCAAAACAATCTACTGTACCGGCTGTAAACTTGATTTTATTGTGTATATTATGCAATTTGTTTGGTCATTGAAGGACATAAATTTATAATATTAATTTATTTTTGATCATTTTATAAAGAATGGTGAGGTTCAATTGTTCAAAGCAATTTCCAAAATGCATAGCTGGTTGATTTACAATGAAATGTTGTTTGCCGCCTTCCTCTTGGTACTTTTCTGTCAGAACAGACAATACAATCCCTTTGTCTTTCTGTCGCATTTAGAATATGCCACTGATTAGTCAGTAACTGCATTTGTTCATTCTTTTGCTGCTATAATGGTTTGTTTTTTTATTATATTGTCTAATAATTCATTTGTAAAATATAAAGTAAAATAATCTATCGTATGTCTTATATTGCTTGGTATTTGTAGTCGGGGTGTTTGTTGATGTATGTCAAACTCGATTATTGAAGGAGAATCGGCACATTCGCTAATGTATTTCCGCTCTTCATTTAATTTGTCGAACTTCTTCTTCTTTTTGTTGATTGGATAATATTGTCATCACATTCATCACTATCTTCGGTGCGAATAATAATTTTGTGAAATTTGTCTGTATGAACTATGAATGTCTATTTCAAACTTATCTTTACTACTGCTTAATTCACAAAATTTACCAGTCGTTCTGCCATATTTAAAAGCGCTCGGCCATTTTAAATATTAAAAAAAAAGATTATATAGCAAAGAAAAAGGCTAAAAATACTACTAAAAAACTTAAAATTATTTTCAAAATACAACACTGTTTATCACTGTAAATATGTAATTTATTCAACTTTTCGATACAAACTGAGGTATTGTTTATAAAATAGCCTGTGCCTCATAGAGTATGTTTGTCCACTCAGGTGGACAGCCGTCCCCAAAGAGGTAAATAAATATTATAACTTTCCTTCTTCGCATTTTATAGACAAAATATAAAAGTTTATAAATTAGACAACAACCTTTGTATATGTTTAAATGCAATATACATAAACAAAATTGAATCAAGCCGAGTTAAAATGAATTTTATCTCATATTTCATTATGTATTAGAGAAGCTTATCTCATATTTCTAATAATAAGAATTATATAAACTGAATTGTAAAGATGAAATTTTTAGTTATTAAAATTACATTTATTTCAAGTACTTAAGTGATCTTTATTATTTTTTTTTTTTTTATTTCTTTTTTTTATTTTTGGCCTCGCTTACTCTGAGCATTTTGCCACCTACAACATTTTATTTATTTACATTCTAATTTTTATATCATTTTCAATCTATATATGTATTTTATTCTATATAAATGATTTTTAGAACTTGAATTTAGATTTAAATCCGAAATATTTGATATTTTTTTAAAAAATAATTAACGAACAATAAGTATTGATTGTATTTCCGAAACATACATCTGTGTTTTCTAAGCTATGCCAAAATGTTCAGAAACCCTTGAAACGTAAATATATACGAAAAATTTCGTTTTCGAACTTTTGCGATTACTTCAACTTAACCTACGGGAAGCTAAAAAGTTTGCAATTTTTTTTTTCAAAATTTTTCAAATGTTAAAATGATTTTTATTGTAATGCAATTTAAAATCGCGACAGTTGTAAAAATAATGAAGTAAGCAAGATATTGGCGAAAAAGCGTTGGCAGGCGCCAGACGGTGTCGTTCTCTTCTTCGGTTTCTTAATATTTTTTTTTTCCTAATATGTGCAATGATACGACGTCAGCTCTTTTATTATTTCATTTACCTCGTGTATTAATATATACAAACACAACCGGCAAGTTAACGGTTATTGCGACGGCGTGCGAGGTACCGGCTTGGACTACTGATACACATACGTCCGCATGTCGATCTCGCGGAATCGGATCTATGCGGTACGCGGACTCGAGGAGAATGAATGGGACGATTTTCTACGAAACGAATTGGAATTTACTTTCATACATTAAAACTATGACAATATTTCCGTTATTTTTAACACACCTCGCGTACATTATCGCGTTATTGTTTTATGAAATAGCACAAAGATACTTCGCTTAAGGAGTCGCTTGTAATAGGAACCAGCGAATTAACGTCTCCAGTGGCATTTCAATTTGCCGCACTTTTTGCTTATTGAGTGATTTTATTTGTTGTTCCTGTACTATTTGTCATAAAATTTTGAAATTTGTCGTACTAATATACCGACAATATATGGTAATAATTAAATGCATAAACAAGGGTGTTTTATAAATATGAATATGTTTCGATTTGCTAATTTTATATATTAGTTATTTCAACTCTACTGATGAATATTTCTGACGAAATACCAGATCGAGGTTATA
Source organism: Ctenocephalides felis (assembly GCF_003426905.1). Classification (NCBI taxonomy): domain Eukaryota; kingdom Metazoa; phylum Arthropoda; class Insecta; order Siphonaptera; family Pulicidae; genus Ctenocephalides; species Ctenocephalides felis. The sequence goes on from NW_020538514.1 coordinate 4,795, forward strand.
TACAGTGTTAGTTCTGTAATCAATGGATCCATGAAATTTGTATTTTGCATTAGTTAAATAATGTAGCCAGCATTAGTTAACTAATGCAAAATACAAATTTCATGGATCCATTGATTACAGAGCTAACACTGTATATAATCTTGATCTGGTATTTCGTCAGAAATATTTATCGGTATTATTTCGTGAAGTCTCTTTAACATTTAAAATATGACATTGGACCTGGTGCCCCTTACCTAACCCATTTCACCCCGCCTATGGTGTAAAATGGACGTGATGACAATTTTTTGAGAAACAGTAGAAAAAACACATTTTTATAACGATGAATTAGCTGGGAGTTTTACTGAACTTAGTCAGATAGTTATTTGTTTGATATGTGTTATTTCTTGTGATATAATAGATTTTGCTTTCACAATATAATTGCTCAAAGTGAAATTGGATCTTTGTGCTCTCCCCTACCCTATTGCACAAGCTATTTATAAAATTACCCTATAGCACAAGCTAAATATTTTTATTCTGATGTGATTTGTTTGGAAAATATCCGAAAAATCATTAAAAGTAAATAAATCTAGCTTATTTCACGTTCGTTATCAAAAATATGCAGTACTGGGATCTCTTTCTAGATGCTTACGAAATCTTTTAAAAAAACTACAAATGGAATTTTGTTTCTATTGGTTTTTTTCCTTCGAGTTCAAATAGCATTATACTTTAACAATAGCGTTTTTTCGTATGTGAAAGTAATTCGAATATTACAAAAATAAAATATTTGATTCAAATGAGTATTCTTTCTTGCTATAAGTGTTCTGTGGTTTACGAGTAATTGTAGGGCATCAAATTTTTAATCTGATAAAAAGTAAAATCACGGTATTATATGTAAGAAGATAATTTGGTTTTTTTATTTGTTGATCTAAATAAAATCCAACTGGTTATTAAGTACTACAAACGACTACTGGCTTTGCGATACAATTTAGGTCGTGATCTGTTGATGCGTAATGTGACATCTCACTATACTCTGACATGAGCACTTTCACTATATGAGGAAATTGTAATGTAAGAATGATAATAATACCTATTTTCATATATTTTTGATTGTGCACAGGATATGAAAAACAAATATTTGTCATTATTTATTTTTGTCGTTTAGGGAATATATTGTGTCCTATTATAAAATTCAGAAGTAATTTTTGGTATTTGAAGATTCGCTAAAACTGGATCATTTGTATTGAAATGAATGCATGTATGGTTCATAATAGGATAGGGATTCTCAGACCTCTGAATGCGTATTTACTGCTGAGTTGATTGCGATTTTAAAAATGTTTGTCGGTCGAGCAGTTTTTTTTCTTAATTATCTGATACGTGGAAAATTATTCGTCTACGTTTTAGTCTAAAATTCCGTATGGTTTTAATTAGTTTTTGATGAAATATTTGAGTTACTGGTCTTAATGAACATATTAAAATATTAGGGGCTTACAACAAGTGGTTCAATTATTAAAATTTATTTATGTTAGGAATAATGGGCCGCGATTTATAAAATATACCGTGTAGGGAAAATACTGACAAAATGGTATATATATATATACATAGACAAAATGACATTAGTGGCATGAGTGTTCTTATTTAAAAATTTGTTAGTATTAGTAACGTTTCCGCGCTTGTATAACGTAAGAAAGCCATAATCACAATCCTGTCAGATGTTGAGTGTCATTGTTACGGCCTTATCGTAGTAATCAGTTCAAACGTGTATTGCTTTTTTAAAAGATTATTTTCAGAGTGGTTTTGTCATGTGTTTTGGGATTTATTTATTGTTGTTTGTAATAATTTCTAATTACAAAAATTACTGGTATAAGTTAATTATTTTTAATAATAGTGATTTCGATAAATTTTATTACAATTATCTTGTGTTTGATGGAATTTTGATTATTTTTGGTCACAATGATATAATGATATACTTATACAGTGGACAAAATGACATAGTACTGTTTTGCAAGAACTACAAGATAGTTTATTCTTCGAGGCTGAGAAAAAAGAAAATTTAAATCTATAAAACATGAATAGCTTTTAACTTTTACTCTAACCACTTATGAAAACAGATCAAAGAAAGGATCCACTTTTTTCTGCTAAAAGGATTCTTTTAGTATTAATAAATCAACATTTATATTTTATTTGTTCGAACCATCATTGCCTTATACACAAATTCAGATAACTATGGCTTATAAATGTTTAAATGGCGTAAAACTTGTAGCAATGGCTATTTTTTCTATCATGATCTATATTTTTATGTGAAAATGGATGTAACTAGTAATTGAATAACCGTGTAATAAAAATGATTAAATAAATATGGATTTAAACACAATGTTTGATAGTTTACAACTTAATTATCAAATTAAGTCAGCCATTTATTGTCAGTATTTAGATTGATCGGTCAGTAGTAGTTTTTACTTTACAATATTTTGTTGTCAGAGCAATGGGTAGTATTATATAAATTTCATATAAAAACGAGTTCGCATGTGTATTCTTATTTGCGTGTTTGTATGCTTCTGCAATAATTAATATTTTGATGAATAGTATATATTTACTATCAACAAGCGCAGTCAATGACGTGCTGATGACCAGTTAGTATTATTTTTTGTTGCAAAAACTAAGTAACTCGAGTCATGTTTCTAATTACTATCCGTTTTTTGCATATACTTTTCTGATTTTTTAAATGTTTAGAGATTATTAGAATGTTTCTTAATTATATGCTGTGTTAAATATTTGTATTTCATTGGTTTTATCAATTACGAAACGTGATTGAATTTGAATTTGAATGTAGGTGTATGAATTATTTACATCTAGTATTTATACTGTAATTAATGCGAAAGTTGGAAAGGCGCATGTAAACGTATATTTTTGTAATGTGAAATAGTAATATTTTCTATTTTATGATAGTTTCAAGTTCTTTAATTTGTTTTTTTTTTTGTATAAAAATCCGCAAGGCATCCGTAAAGTCTGAACAATCTTATTAATACCTAATAGTAACCTACGAATTTTCAATTTATTAATAATTGTACAAGCTATATATACTTACATCATTCATTTTTTCAAGTTTATGAGCAAAATTTCATGCTCATTATTACCGAATGAGTTGAATATTTTTATTAGGCAATTCCAACTTTTTAAATTCTAGAACCATGCTTGTAAATGTGAATTTTAGTATTTAGTTTAGCCAAAAATTCTTAATTCAAGTTTCCACCGTAGTTCGGAAACAGCTATCGTGCCTTTAAAAGCAATGTCAATGTTTTTAAATGAAATGTTTTTTGAATAATCGAAAACGAGTCAGTTTTCTCATACAAAGTTTTTTCATTCATATTATACCTGCACTCAAATTAATTATATTTTTTATAAAATATGCAAAAATGATTAGAAGGTGCTGAAGCGTGAAGATTTCTGATTTTCAAAACTTTCTGATTTTCAAATTTAATTACTAAATTTACCTAGTTATATATTTCAAATAATTTACGAAATTTTAATACTTTATATGTTCTAGATTTTTGATCAGATCCAAATATCAGTTTCCATCAATAGACAAGAATATACAGGTATTGATCGGTAAATAAATATCTATTTTAGGTAAATCGCTATATAAAACGTTTCTTTGATTTTGTTGCAAATAGTATTAATGTAATGTAATATTAATTACATATTACTACAACTACATTGGTAAACCTGAATTATTGGAACCACTACTTTGCTGATATGAGAAACTCCATTAATGGATTTTTAACATCACAAACTAAACTCTTTGCGTATTAGCATATATTTTGCAATCCTCATAATTTGGTTTTGACCTTTTTTAAATTTATGTATATGGTACGATCCTAGATAGTGACATCCAGCATCCAGACTTGTTCATCTTTTTCTAATATGTTCCGGTTTATATACGCATTATTAATTACAGTCACTTACAGCCATACAATTCGCTGTTTAAAATATTTGTCGCCGGTATTTTGAAATAAGAATTACCATAATAGTCGATAATGTAGGTTAAAGATATGGGCAATGCTTATTAAACGTCTAGCATTTGTTTGAATATTTAAATGGCACGCAGTTTTCTAAACCGCTAATATATAAACAAATTAGTATTATTGGATGTGGGATTCAGGATTACCTATATTATGCAGGAAACTGTGTGTTTTCTACGATATGTACGCATGCTAAAGAAACATAAAAAGTAAATATTTTGCACCGTTTTGAAAAGCTTTTAACGTGAATTTATAGCTTTACGAGTGCTTCTTATGGTTAATAAAATTTGTGTACTAAAGCTAAAACTCTTGATAAAATTACTCTGTTACAAGCGGTTAAAGAAATATAGAACACCAGTAATAATGGATATTTCATTCATCTTCAATTTAGATATTTATTCAACATATTTGCTTCCGACTATAGTCGAATTATGTTTATGGAAGTATTATGGCAAATATATTTGCTATAATACTTTTATGAGCATAACTTTGTTGCAATTCAAGAGAAAAGGTTATACCAATTGATTATTTATGCACTCTATTGAATCATAAATACTCTTGCTCTATATAGATTTAAAATGAAAAAAACTGTTAATAGGCTTTTCTCAATCACTTTCATTTTTACTGCCCTATATAGCACCTGTTATTTTTTAACCAAGATAGCTTAGTGTCTTTCAAGATGTCAATTTTGTTTTGTTTGTGGCAATTCCTAATAATTTTATTAGAAATGCAACACTGCATATCTATATAATATAATATATGCTGCTTACTGGTTTGTCTGCCAGTAACCTAAGGCAATTCTTTGCACATCTATTTGTTTTAATTAGCAAATTTCTATTCAAACTTGTTTACATAGAAATTGCCATTAAGATCCTTTCTGACACAAATCTATCGCATTTTCAAAGTAGTGATGGTGGAACAAGTTGCATTAATTTCTTTCGTTGCAAATAATTATAGATGATATTTCTCAGATATCTACTTAATTGCAGGCATTTCTAATATATGCGATAAATTTGCAAAAAACAAGTAATAAAGAACAAAAGTTGCGTAGATTGCTGATATTTTATATTTTGAATACAAAGCTAGGAAGCTTGTTGTTCTTCTTTGAAATAATTATATGTATATGTAACCACTTAAACTCAGTTGAAGCCGTTCGAGATCACTATTGCTTAGTGTAAAATATCCATACTATCGCAGATATGTTAATATATATAAACTAAACCGTTATAAGTGTTCGAAAGCAAAAATCATTGCACTAATAATTGACTCTTAACATTTTTGTGAAATGCTGATCTTGTTCTGATGGCTCTAAATTAGAATCTATTAGTGCAGTCATTGGAGCGTTTTTAGGTTGGATTTAGGTTCATCTTGCCCTCAACTTTCAACCGCACCCACCCTGTGGAAAGTTGTCACCCCTTCTAGCTGGTGTAATTTTTTATAAAAACAACCTAGGACATAGATAGAAGGCCTAATTTTAAGTGAAAAATGTTTTACAGTTCTCAAAATACCTAATACTTTTCAACTTGTTGGCAAACTGAAAATTTGATTTTTTTTCAGGTTTTTCATCGTTTTTATGCAAATATCTCTAAATATATGCATTTTACTGAAAATTGTATGATGAACAAAATTGTAGCAGGTATAAACACTGATTTTGAGGACGTCTTTCTAATGCTTGTCGGTTCGGTATCAAAGCAGCTTGATACCAAATTTTCACTTGAAATCATAGATTTCAAACATGATCTCAAGTGAAAATGGCCTTTCGTTGGGCATAGCTGTAGCGGCAACATGTCATTTGGAAGTAAAGAGGTACTAAGATTATATCGCTTTTAAGTCGAATTGTATCCCTATACAGCAGAAAAATATAAGGACTCTTAGTTTGTGCATCCATGATTGAGTGCATTTCAACTCAACCCACGGACGTGCCGTTGGAAGAAATATTCGTTAAGAAAAATTAAAAGAAACATGTAATAAACAATAAAAATATTTAAAAAAAAAAGTAAAAATATATAAAGTATGCAAAAAACAGGTTTTTTATAACAAAAAAAATAAAACAAATAATGCAAGATTAAGCTATAGATATTAAAGATCATCAAAGCCATTTTTTATTTTGTTTGAAATTTAATCGATTATTATTCAATATTATCCAGCGGATAAAATTTTATGCATTCTAATGAAATAATATTTTGTTATACTTGGAATCAACTTTAAAATAAGCACTTAAATCTTAAAATCATACAAGTTTTTTTGCACGTAAATCTTTCTACGTACTTCTTACGGTTTTGTCTTTTAAATCAATAGATTTTGTAAGTGCCATTTTCATCAAATTTAAAATTAATCGTCTTCCGACTGGAAGAGCGTGATGAATTTTGGCAGTTCGGCTGCTTTAGGACCCTTACTTTTCAAACAAATTACGATTTCTAGAAAAACAAATATGTTCTGGTTCATCACGCTGCATTTATCTATTTTGCCTAGTTATAAAGTATACTAAATCGTATACTACTAGCAGACCTCAATTTTTAACTTCCCGTAGGGTAAGTTATAGTAATCGCAAAAAAATCGAAAATGAAAATTTTTATATATCTTTACGTTTTAGAGGTTTCTGAACATTTTGGCATACCTTAGAAAAAATGGATGTATGTGTGTGTGTGTGTGTGTGTGTGTGCGGATACAAATTTTCGTCGACGATTTCGGGAACACGGATCAACCGAATTGAATAATTCAAAAAGCATTCGATTCGTATTGATAAGGAGACGTGCTGATTAGTTTTTGGCGAAGGCAGGTCTAGCCGTTCCGGAGATACGGGGCAAAAAGTGCCGAAAACGGTAACTCAGTTTTTAAGAGAACGGAGCGTCCGATTTCAATAATTCAAAAAACATTTTACTTGTATTGACAAGATGAAGAATTGGTCAAATTTTCATAAAGGCAGATTTGTCTAGCGGTTTCGGAGATCTAACGAAAAAAGTAAAAAAAAATGCCATTTGGCGGTCAAAAATGATCATTAGACATATGAACATCAAATTTTCAGATATTTTATAGAGATTTTAACAATAAGTATAAATTTTGTTTATTTTCCTATGGGTTCCGTATCAATGTTTACCCGTTAGACAGCGACGCCGCGCTTACGCGCTTTATATTTTGTCTCTATGCAGTTAAAGCAGTACAATTGCTTTGAAAAACAAGTTCAGATCTTCCAAAATATGTCAAAATAAAGAAAACATTTATTTTTTAAAAAAAAAAAAAAAAAAAATTTAAATTTTTTTTTTAAAAAAAATTTAAAAAAAAAAATTTTTTTTTCAAAAAAATGTAATTTTTTGTCCAATTTATAGTTTTCAAAAATCTTATTTTTCGAAGTAAATTTTTTTCAAAAATGTTAATCGTTTTTAAAAAAAATAATAATTTTTGGTACGGGAAGTTCCAGCAATTTGCCTTAAGGCACGATGCCCTAATTGCCTTAAGACAGAATTCCACTTATAGCTAGCTATGTTTTTTTTTTGTCCTTTTTATATCGCTAAATATAATAGGAATTTACATAAAAAATATCACTTTCGCTAATTAAAATCTGAGACGTAAGCAAAAGAATCTTACAATACATTTTGTAAATGTAGGTTAAAATAACGAAAAATTCTATAAACTTACCGACTGAGTTCTGCTGAAACTAGATTACTGTGCGGACTATATTTCATTGGATTCTTGTACATGGCACACAAAATTCGTTCCTTACAGCCTGCGTCCCTGTGACCCAGCTTCTCCAAGACGGCGTCGATCTTGGTCAGTATGGGCGAGTAGAAGGCGTCGTATTGCGTTAGGTCCGTAGTCTGATAGAAAATCAGAGAATAGAATGGCATTAGTTAATTTATTTGCTTTCCATTTCCATGTCATATAACATAAACGTTGCTAGACAAAAGTGAGCTGAATGTTGTCTTCTGAAAAAAGTTTACCACGAATATTCCAGCATCGATTGTTGACACTATTTTTTAATTTTGCCATAATATAACAATTCTTTGACTAGTTTAGGACATGAGTACGTTCTATGCTAATTATCTGCAAATATTAAGTTGCGAAACATTTTATAAGCAATACTTAAGTATTCGAAAAAAAACATCTATCTTATATGATACACAGTAATTGCGTGAGTCTGAATTTAGAGAACTTTAGACTTTTATTTAAAATATAATGATTTTAATTGACTTGTTGAATTTTTAAATAATTATTTTTGTTAGCTTTATCTAGTACAAAATTAGAACCCTTATTTATATTTAGCTATTTTCTTTTGATGTCGACAATATAATGTGTAATAACCAGTAACTGTATCGTTTTGTTTTGAAGTAAAATGAAACTATTTTTTTTCATATTGGCATAGCCTCAAAATATTCTAAATATCTCTTGTAATTTGAGAATACTTTGTTTTTTTTTGTTTTAAAAAAATTGCAATCTAAATAGTCAATGGTGAAAGATTTTAACAAATGACGAATATACTCGTCAATGCACAAAAGTATGCTAAATCTTTGACGAATATGCTCGTCAATCACAGTTAACCGGTTAAACCGTGTTAGCCTGATATGTGTATAGTACAGGAATTTTATTAGTGGGTTACAGTATGCTGCAAATTATTCTTTTTGACGTGCTCAATTATGTTTCTATGATGTTTACGTTATTCACAGAATTTTGTTGGTAATAAACATTAAATTCGATGTATGTTAATTTTTATTTATTCCAAAGAATTTTCGCTGAAATATTGAAAATTCACATTACTTCTTTCACGTCCTCACTTACATCTTTCAATTTTGTTATTTACATATAACTTTTTTATTCAACAATATATTTACAACTATCCTACATAGACATTAAGTAAATCTTCTGGCAATTATATATAAAAATGACATGTGTATTTTCACTATTTATATGTCATTTACATATAACTGCATACGCGTGTCTATATTTATATTAAATAAATTTGAATATAAATATCTAGGCTTAATATGTTAAAAAAAAATATTTGTTTACCTGTGCAATTTGCTGGTTTAGCAGATGCTGCTGTGCGAGTAGCTTTTGTTCGTTTTGCAAACGAAGTTGCTCCGCCTGCAACTTTTGAGCTTCCTTAATTTGTGCCGCTCGTATCTGAAATAACATTTATTTTTTTAATTATAAATTTTGAAACTTGTATTTACATACATACAATTTACAATTTTTTCTGTAACCCAAAAGGGCGCACGAATTTGAACAAGATAGAGAAAGTTATCTCAAATTGGCATTTAAGAGAAAAAAACTGTCGTACAAATTTTTATTGGTTCAAAATTTCATCATCGAATATATAGAGGACCAACGCGAAAATAGTTTTCGTTTGAAATACAAACTTTTTCAGTACATTTTTTGTCTTACTTGTTCATACCGTATCTTAAATATATACTATCCAAAAATTATTAAAAAAACTGCAATCAAAAAATTAATTTATAAGTGACCTAACTAATGAAGACAAAGATTCGAACACCAATTCGGATCAGTTTATGATTGACCAATCGCATGTTAATTGTAATTAACCGTACGAGCAGCCATATGACCTTATATATCTTATTAAAAAAAACATAGATTTCACCCATGTAGCATTATTATAAGAAAATCGTAATGTGAAAGTAGAGGGAAAAAGATTTATATCCAACCATCACCTAGCTTCTTACGACGTAGCTATCGGAAGAAAAACGGCAATGTTTGAAAATCCATAACAAAAGTATTTTCTTTCGTTGTTAAGTTGTGAGCACTGTTGTTAGGTTCACGAGACCTTAATATAATTTTTTATGATGCGTTATTTAATTGTTTTATTAGATATATATTAATTTGAAGTTAAATTTAACAGTTTCTTTTATATAACCACTATAAAAGCTTACATCTGGGTTGCGTAAAAAGGGTCAACTAAAACTTCACCCTGGTAATTGGGTGAACCATAAAAAATAGTGAATAAACATGTAAATTATGTTACAAAAAAGCAATTTTATATGAGATGAATTAAATAAATAGTTATTTAACTTTGCTGACGAATATTTCTGGAGAAATACCAGATTAAGGTTATATAGAGTGCTATTTTTGTAACAAGTGTGCCCATAAAATTTAGATATTGCATTTGTTAAATATTGACGCTATATTACTTTGTTGAATTCTTTTAAAATTAAAATAAGACAATGGAACTGTTTGTTCCTTGGACGTTTCATTTTAACCCGCCTGTGGGGCAAAAAGGACCAGGTGACAATTTTTTGAAAAACAGTAAAAATTCACATTTCTACATTGGTGAATTATCAGGGTTTTACTGAACATAGTCAGATAGTTGTTTGTTTGATATGCGAGATTTGTTGTGATGGAATTGTTTTGGCTTTCGCAATATAATTGGTCAAAGTTAAATTGAATATTTGCGCCCCGCCCCTACGTCAATTTTACAGAGGTATATACAAAATGTCCGTAAACCTAATATTACCTAAATTACTCAAAGAACATGCACTAGATATAAAGATTATACGCAACCATATTACAGTGACAAAGGTGACAATAAATTCAAAACAAAGCATAATTATATCAACCTGATAAGATATAATGCAGACATTTACATCCGATATTAAGGTAAAGCGACTCTAGATAGAAAGCGCTGATAGCAGTTAAATAAGTTTCTTGGCAGACGGTTACACTTGGCACCAGAAATGGCGTTAGATGTGGTCAGCACGTGAAGGCGGTAAATGTGAATTGCATCGTGACATTACAAGAAATACAAGTTATAAACATTGCGCATGATGACATAAGGCAACGTGTTAACATAAGACCTCAGCAGAAAACAGTAATAATTGACTATAGGATAGGGTTGAGCAGTGTTGCCATGTCTACAGTTTTGGTAATGATCTCAGTTTTGCAGTTTTGGCCTCGAAATCTACAGTTTTTTTTGCTGAAGATACGAGCACTTTTTATTTTTTTATGTTGAACTTAATAGTTGTTCTACTAAGTCAATTTCTATAAAACTAATATTGTTGAACCAGAGATAATGTTTATCTATTATTTTATTAGATGTGCGAAGTAATAGATAGTCAATAGTTACGCTTGCTGTCAATGCAACGTACAACTAGTGGCGCAATGAACCGTTTTCTTTTCCATTTCTCTCTCGTTAACGAGACAACATGAACCATTTTGTCGAAACTGAAAATAAATTTGAAAATCAACTGGTTAACTGGTTGTCCAACGAAATGAAAATTCTTTCATTCTAGTATATTTTTATGAACTTATCTTTTGTAGATTAAGATTTATGTTAATAATTCATTTCATATATATAATTATTCATAGCAATATTTATTTATTTAACTATCAGCTAGTCTTATATTGATTCGAAATTGCCTTCAATAATTATAACATAACATGATAAATATTACTTACATATAATTAATAAAATAAACAATATATCGATAAACACTTTGGAATAGTGTTTAGGATGACTATAATAAAATATAATAATGTTTGTTTGAGATATCAATTGAATATATCCTATACAAATTTCTTTAAAGAAAATCTTCATTGCTAAATTATGCAGATGGCCGAGCATACGCTCCTTGGAAAATCTGGCGCCATTGAGAATTACTAGTATTATAATCGCTTATTGTTAGGTAAAATATAATAAAACTTTACAGGATGATTATAATAATACTGTTTTTAACTTTCCGTAGGGCATGCAGAACATAATCTTGGATTTAATGTTGCCTCACATCTGACTAATTGAGTAAAATCGGTGTGTCCGGATTCAAAAATTGCAGAACATTTGTCTATGAGCCAAACAAAAGCAAGATGTGTTATAGTAAATGTGACAGGAAAAGCCTCTGAAAAAAACTTGATAAAAAAAAATTAAGAGAAAATGAATTTGCATCGCTGGTTGATGAGAGCATTCAGGCATCAGGCATTTAGCTTTAATAACCAGGATAGTCAATGCAAATTATGAAGTAGGCTCAGCAAAAGCTTTGCATACAAAAATTGTTGAATATTTTGAGAAAGAAATTCCATATAAAAAAATTATTAGGATTTGCGTCTGATGGTGCTAATGTCATGTTTGGCGCGAACAACTCATTGGTCACTTATTTGAAGAATGACATTCCAAATCTTTTCACAATGAAGTGTATATGCAATTCATTTGCGCTTTGTGCATCCCACGCATGTGAAAAATTACCGAAGGGTCTTGAAAATTTTTGCCGTGAAGTTTTCAACCATATTCAAAATTCATCTAAACGTATTGTTGATTTTAAAACTTTTCAGGCATTTACAAATATTAAACCGCATAAAATATTACACCCTGCCTAAACCAGATGATTATCATTAAACGATGTTGTGAAGCGATTGTTGGAACAACTTCCAGCGATAAAATTATGTTTTCAATCTGCTGTCTTTAGGGATCGTCTTCTTTCTGCACAAAGTATATTGACAAAAGCCATGAAACCGACAACAGAATTATATTTGGAATTCCTGCGATTTGCTCCACCAATATTCGTGAATTTGAATAAAGAAATGCAGGCAGAAAAGCCAAAATATAGTACGTTTTATATGATCAGATATTTACAGCATATGCGACAATTTTGGAATGCTTTATTCAACCGAAATATTGGAATGTTCAAAAGAAGAGTTGAATATGGTAAAAAATATTACAAATTCCAAACAACAAAAAGTATTAAGTGCGGATATAAACGATTTGCGAATGCATTTACCTTTATTAGAAATATATGTTGGAGGAATGATTCCAAATATAATTCGGGTGAAAAGGGAGTCTGAAGGATTGGACCATGATCGACTGCTGAATTTTTACACAAAATGTAAAGAGTTTTACATTGAGGCAGCAATCCAAATAAAGCAGAGAGTTCCTTTTCACGATAAAGAACGGCAAGCACTAAAATGTTTGCAGATGTTAAATCCACAAGTGATTTTGAATACTGATTTGTGAAAAAATTTCACATCAACTTCGGAAATGTTATATTATTTCCAAATATTTGCCCAAATAATATAACAGAGGTAGATAAAGAATGGAGGACTCTTAGAAATACGAATTTTGATTATGAAGAGACTAAAACGCCCAGTACAGATCAATTGGAGACACGTATCAAAATTAAAAAAAGGCGATGGCTCTGGGATGTTTCCATTATTATCAATTTTAACAAGAAAACTTCTGTGTTTGCCGCACAGTACCGCGACATTGGAACGCTTGTTTTCAAGCATAAATATCGTGTGAAAACAAAGCTAAGAAATAAATTATCAACAACGACTATTAAAGGCACTTACACACACAAGTCAGAAATTGAAAATTGTTATGAATTCAGTGTGACAAGCAATCATTTAAGTAAGTTTAATCTGAAGATGTATGAGTTTCAAAATAAAGATGAAGCGGAACATCAAGAACACATTGACATTGAAAATGAGATGTCGGAGAGTTAAAAATGAATCTCCTACAAGAATATTATTTTTCTAAAATTTTACAATTCTAATTTTATATCAATAATATATCCTTATGACTCTTGATACTCTTATACATTTAATGTTATGAAAATGCATATTTATTTATTTATATCATATATCCTTTTGACTCTTGATACTCTTATACAATTATGCTTATTTATCTATGTTATGAAAATGTATATTATGTTAATATTTAATAAAACTATGCTAATAACATGATTTTGCTAGTTTTTAATTATTCTCAAAAAATATTATATTCATTACCATAATTTAATAATAAAAATATAAAACGGTAGATCTACAGTTTTGAATTGAACATTTGCAATTATCTACAGTTT
>NW_020538515.1:0-19014 GCF_003426905.1 Ctenocephalides felis
AATTAGTTTTTACAATAAACAAATTAATAGAAAAGGTTATCGTTTTTAAGAATCTTTTGGTTCATTACAATAATCATCCTATGGGAATAAAAAAAACTATTTTTTGCGATATATATTAGTTTTAGTTTACAAGCTAATTTCCTAAAACTTATAATAAGTACATAAGTGGTATAATAACCACACCCCTTACCCACAAGCCTTGAGGTTAAAAATAACTATACATATTCTTGGGTTAATGACTGAATATAACTAAAAAATAATTATTTGGTTCAAATTATGAATCGAAAACATTACCGAATCAACGTAAACAAATAAATATAATTAAAAATGTATTTACTACTAGAAATCTTTCTATGCACTCAAAACAGCAAATATGAATCTTGGGGTATTTTAATTATAATTTTCAACATAACTTTACTTTCATTTTATGAGAGTATTTTTGTTAGAAAAAAGAAAGATATTCTTCATGTCTAAAACGTAGAAAATACTTTGAATAGAAATTAAATAATTAATTTATTGAGAGAAGAGCGAGTTTTAAGATCACATAAATGAAATCAAGAATAATAATAGCAATCCAGAAATTGTAGGATATATATTATATATATATATATATATATATATATATATTGTATATATATACAGTGTCCCAGAACTTAACGTCAATCCTATACGAGGTGATAGGGTTGATTGAGCTATATTAAAAAAAAAAATCCCATACAGTAATGATGTAGAATGCAGAAATTATGAGCTTTTAAGTGACCTTAGAGCTTTGGCCAACTCGAAACAAGTTTCAGTTATTGCGGTTATCAGTCCTGAATGACGAAAATTTTAGAATTTTAAATTTTTTAAACTATAGATATACAATTTCAATACTTATCAACTTTGAAAGACCCTCTTTTCAAAAATGTTTGAAGCTTTGGCAAGTGCAATTGAAACTACATGCATTTAATCAGGATGTATAATAGTACAACTCTCGTTAGTTTCTCGTACTAAGTAAAAAGAGCAAAAATTAAAACCTAAAATAACACGTTTTTTACTAAAGCATTCAGACTCTTCAAATGTTTTATATTCGCAGAAGCTCAACGATGAGAGAGATGGTGAGTGGACATGTTTGCCATGAACATAAAGTAGAGATGAAAAATTCACTATCACGTGTCTATATTTGGACCTTAATTTAATCATTGCCAAATTATTCAAAAATATTTCCGTATCAATTAAAAATCCCTAAATCCACCTCTGCCCCTGCAGTCTGTTTAACCCCGGCTCGCACAATGTATAAGTTATCGCGTTTCCACAATACAGAACTCATCATGAATAACAGATAGCTCTGAGCTAAAAGCTTATCCGGTACCAGACACACAGACACACAAATACACAGAGCCGAAACCAATTTCAATATGGGCTCACGCATACCTATTCGATGTTAAGTGATTGAATGCCTAAGTCGTTTAATGAAAATCATCTAAAGCGAATGTGTGCCGATCAAAGCAAACATTCGATATAAAAATAACTCAATCCTGACCTTGCACTTAGGTGTGCAATCAGCAGACGATGACAAGGCAAATGTCATCCTTAAATTGCATTTGGTTATAAATAAATTAAGGGAAGGCTTAATAGATTTACATTGGAAAAACAATTTGCGATGGATTGTAATTTTCAACTAAATTGAAATTAGTTTGTCAGATATTGATTGTAATAGCACATTTGTTTTGTACATCACACAATGTATATTTAATAGATTATGGGCTTGTCTTGGGTTAGTGGTTGCTATGAGGTTTGAACCAGAGTTGCTATGAAGTTTGATACCCGTCTCGAGCAGTCTGATGTCAACCTATACTGACATCGGTTTTCATTTGGAAATATATATATATATATATATATATATATATATATATATATATATATATATATCCAAGTGATAATAGTTTTAGAGACATCAATAAAAATTCATTACAGAAATTGTAATAATACGATTAATCCCATAGAGATGGGACAAGTTTAGTTGCCATCTATAAAAACCAATGTAGTTAGTTAAGTAAACCCATAAGTTCTGATCGCTGTTAAAATAATATACATATAAGAAAATACAGTCAGAAACTGATGTGCTTAAATTTTGTAACCTCATTTCAATTATTTAGTTTAGTAGAATTTGACCTTTGTCAATGTATTTTCAAAATTATATAAATCTATGCATAAATAATTAGGGAGCTGATGAAATTCTAACTCGATTCAGGAAGAAATAGCATGGAAGATTTCTCATTTCTATTTCACTCCTCAGGGCCTTAAATAATCTATTTTCAATTGGAAATATATCTTTGGTTTGTATTTTCCAAAATTGCATGATACCAGGTGAATTAGAGCTGGGGGTTCAAATCTAAGCATACATAAATCTAAAATATATGTAGATAAAAATTCATGCATACTCTGATTTCTAATAATCTACAAGATTGTAAAGTAAAAATTGCAAAGAGTTTAATCTAAAACAATTTTTTTTGTTGATAGTTTTCTTGCTACAAATTGATATATTTTAAGACTGGTTTAATAAGGAATGTTGAACGATTATTGATTCATATGACAACACAATTTAATTAAATTTAAAAAAAAATAGTAAATTGAGGAAATGTTCAAGTGCCTTAAATGATAATAATGAGCATATAAACAAATTTATGCACAAGTATTAAAATAATTAGAGTTGAATTAAAGTGGCTCTTCTAAAGCCTTAATTATCAGTTTCATTTTTAATTTTTTGTGTGCAATAAAAAATTGACTTTCCTTTCTCTTATTCTTTTTTTAAATTGACAGAAGTAGCTAGAATATTCATTAAACGATAGAAAAAACAACAACTTCAAAAGGGTTTTTAAATCTGGATATTTAATAAAGTTACTATACTGATTACTTGAGAATATTTATGAATTTCTCTTCAACTCATTAAGTTCATTATCTAAATAATTTTTCATGATAATAATTATAATAAGTCACGGAAGAAAAAGTATTATTATTAATAAAAATCGGATTTGTGTCCATATAGAAAATACTTTTTTGCTTACGGGAAATATATAGTATAAAATATGTTCGTGTATTTTTTATAAAACGCAAAGTTAACAAACAAAGTTGCTGAAACTTCTGAAGTAAGACGGCAAAGGATTAATTTATGGTACCGGTGGTTGCCGGAGGCTGTAGAAGGCAATACATTTTCTATGTGACTTACCAGCTCTTACATATATAAAAGATATATAAAAAAAGTAAAACTCTGTAAAAACACAGATTACACACTCTAAATAATTTGTAGGGATTTATTATTGTGCAACAAATGTATTTTTTATATTAGAAAATACATTTTATAGACTTTGTGTACTTTATGTTACGTAGTTATATAATTTATTAAAACTCTGGACTGTATTAAACACTGATTTGTTTGTCTATTATGTATTTGTTGCAGTTCTAATTACAATCACTGATTTGTTACTTAGTTATAATGAAAGAAGATATATTTATTGGTTATTTATTATACATGTTGTTACACGGACTTCACAACTTTTAATTGAACAACTAGTTCAATTAAAACACTCCGATACCTACTCTACCAGGGGTAGCAACCATTCCGTGTAAAGCTTAATGCCCTGAAGGTTGTCACCTTCATGGCCAATATAATAAAACAAAAAGACGTCCAAACACTTTGAAAATTTTGAGTTGTTCTTATTCAAATAAATATAATATAATTAACAAGTTTTATAGCGATGTTCAACCACATTTACTAATCTACATTAATCGCAGCAATTCATTCATGAGAAACGTATTGAGTCAAAATGGAATAAGATCTTCGATATTTTCTTAAAGTAAAAGCCTTATTTTTTTTCGAGATAATTTGTTATATTTTTTATACAACTGATATCATAAAAAAATAAACTAGTAGATCATGGTATCGCCTTAAGACAAATTTCTGGAATTTTTTAATTCATAACTTAAAATTATTAAAACTTTATTAAGTTTTTTGTGAATGGCTTTGTCAAGTGGTACGGAACCTATAGAAGTGACAAAACTTGTTAATGAAATACCTATAAAATTTCTGACAATTTAAAGAAGGATTAATAATTACCAAAAACTAACCAGCACATCTACCCTTTGATAGAAATCGACTATTTAAAATCGGTTGATTCGTTCTCTTCAAATCTGTATTTTTTGCAATTTTTCTCCATATCTCCGAAGCCATTGGTCCTGTCTTTACTAAAAACTAACCAGCAAGTCTCCCTTAGAAGAGAAATCGTTGCTTATTGAATCATTCAAATTGGTTGATTGGTCGAATGCCCGAAATCGTCTACGAAAAACTGTATCCACACATACGCACAGACACACATCTATACATCCATTTTTTTCAAAGTTTTTACTTGGAAATATCCAAATACATTATTCTACGAAAAAAATCAGTACTAACGGATTTCTTTCCATTTAGAAAGATTTTATCTTGAGCAGTATTAGAGAACTTAGTATAATTAAAAGTTTTTTTGTAAAAACATCTTTCATGCTTTCGCAAATGTACATCATGCTTAAATCATAATAATTTACCTTCAAGAATCTACACGTCCAATTACTGAAAAAATGATGTTCTTATGAAAAAATTGTCTTTCATCACGTTGTATTTTGAATATTTGATTCAATTAAACCGTAGGATTACGATCCCACGTACCTCGAGGGCAGACACGTGTGATGATGAATGGTGGTATTTATTCCTTTGCGACTTATATATTTTCGTTCATCCCTAGCATTGATTCACGCTAGAATTTCAAACAGCGTTTTATTTGACATGAGGCCCTTCATATGATATATACGTTTGTGCTTGGTTCGCCGACTTGGCAATTTAAACAGTACGGCATAAGAAAATATTTACCCGGCGAGTTAGGAATACTTTAGGAACTGGGAGCAAATAAGAAAATTACCTTTCCGTGAGCTATAGAAAGTAATAATAAATATTAGAAAGGGTAACAGTTCTTGCTTGTAATGTTAAGGGTAGATAAATAATTAGGATGGAATCCGGATATAGAGAAGTTTGGACATAGGATTTGCTTTTTGGTGATTAAGTACCTACTGACGTGGTTTTATATATATCATATTCGTTTGAATTAGGTTCGTTGAAACATATTCATTTATATATCAAAATTATTATGGAAATAACATTTAGAAAAACTTGATTCTCATTTAAAAAGCTCAATTTCTAGAGTTAGAGTTCATCCAACTAACTGCAAGAACTCATCTTTAACAGATGCCAAGATTTTTGCAATTTTAAATTAGTTTATCTAAAACAGTAAACAATTACTACATTTTCATGTTTGTTTCAAGAAACTTAATATAAAAATACAAAAAAAATTCGAAGTCTACTGATGTCACCATTGTCGCAACTTCAAATTACTATTTCAAAACTATAAACAAAGAATATATAAAAAATAAGAGGAAATAATATTCGCTAGAATAATTTGATTAAATAATATTTCATATTGTTTAATAATATTCAGTATACAATATTCCTTTACGGCTAACAATTGTAAATACCCCAAATTTTTTAAATGTCCTTAACTGGACAGCTGTGAATAAAATAGAGAATAAAAAAGAATATTTCATTTAATTAAATTTGTCAAAATTTTTATTTTTGTTGTCATAAATAGCATTGCATATGGATATAATAATAAAAGAATAATGTATGTGAGTGGATTATATATTGTGAGAGATAAATAGAGACATATAGAGAAGAATATTGTAGAGAGTGCAATTAGAGACAGTAAAAGATTAATCAGAGATGAAGTGTGTTAATAGAGACAAACAAGGTTAACATTTAAGTATGTATCATGATAAATACAGCCCGTATTTAACATAACAATATATTGTAATTTTGTATATATTTTAATTGTTATTCATTATGTAAAATATTCATTATGTATTTTTGAGTCCTCTTGTAGAAATCTGTGAGCTATATATTTAAATAAATAAATAAATAAATAAATAAATAAATAAATAAATAAATAAATAACGTTAACAAAAACTAGATTTTGAAATTAGTAAGCTCAATTGAGCTTGATACATAAAGTATCCGATTTAAATGGTGTAGTTACATTACATTAATTTAATTTTATAATTACTAAGCTGAGTTACAAGGAAAAAAACATCCAAAACTAATTATCATTACTAATTACAAAAAATCAACAGAACTTGTAACAAAATGAAAAAAAAAAAGAAATACGACATTACCTTATAATATTTTATTTGTTGAACATAATAAGTTGCAAATATTAGTATATAATAGAACAAGTATTATTATATAAAAAATGATAATAATATTCTGAGTACTTTAACATATATAATCATTATCAGAACAATGTTAAACGCCAATGAAATAATCAAGAGTATTATTGCTATAATTCTGTTTTGTGTCGGCTTAAAATGCCATGAATCTTCAACATACACAATTTCCATTTTTTCTAGTATTTGTTTTATTCTAAAATCATTACCTTCATTAACTAGAAATTTTAATATAATCTAGAATTAGAAACAAATATATGTCAAGACAAAATACTTAGTAAGCTATACTTCAGTTTGCAAAGAAATGGTATTTACAATGATTCTACCCTCACTCAATCTTTAATCTGACACCGAAGAAATATCAAAGACTTTTTCTCTAATAAGATTATTGATCTTCTCCAAGGCGAGATCGAATATAAAACAATTTTTTTATTAAATAGGTGGAAATAGGCATCATTAGGTCGTCACAGTGACGAAACAAATGTACAAGGTAAAGGCGTTTCCTTGATGGAGAACAAAAGGGCAATAGGTATACATTATAATGGCCTAAAGTATTTTATAAAGGCGTTCTGTCGTCTAATGCGAAACAAATGAGTTATAGATTGCTATAATCAAAATGTTGAGATTAAGTCAAATTTCGTTCTTTGACGATCATTAATCACAGCGAGGTGTAAATTATTTATGTTGAGTGAAATTGTGCAAGCAAAATGATGAATAATGTGATTTAATAAACATTGTTTTAAGTATATGGTCTGAATGTAATGTCGTAGTTATACGAGAATAAATAGATTTAATTGAACACTCGAACTGACATATGTACATAATTGATGCAATATGGTTCAAGATATTGTATGTATAAAGTGATGAATTACAGTTAGAGGTGTCTATAACAGTAATTCATCACTACATATGTACAATATATTGAATTACATTGTATCAATTACAATCTCAAATTGTATATGTTCAATATGTAATTATAATATATATATATATATATATATATATATATATATATATATATATAATCAAATTTTCATTACAAGCCCACTGTACATAGAAAATCGGCATTTAAATATGTAAAAAAATTAAGATCATAAAACCTTTAAAAAAAAGTACCCACAAAAATTAGTGAAAATTCACGATCCGATACATAATTCTACGTCATTATCAGTGGTAATTTGAACTGTAGTAATACTAATTAACTTACAACACATTCACAAAAACACAACTAAAGTATATCGTGTCAATTTAAATAAATAGTAATTGAATATTGAATAAACATATCCAAACAGCGTAGAGCGCGGCTTAAAGACGCGCGTTTAAAAAGTTTACCACCGATATCTCAAACACAAGTAAAATTAGAAATTTATCAACAATAATATTATATTATATATTAACCAGCCAACTCCTCGATTCTTACAACGCCACTATCAGGAGAAATATAACAGTGTTTGAAAATCCAGAATAAAAGTTTTTTTTTGTTTGTGAGATTGTTATTTAGTTTATTAGATTTCTACATAATTTTTATATTATGATTATTTTATAAGATGTATTATTATTTTTAAGCTAGATTCAACAATTTTTTATATAACCTTTATAAAAGCTTAAATGTGAGTGGGATAAAAGGACCAACTGAACCTTTGCTCTGACGAAAGTGTAAACAATAGACAACTAGTAAATAAAAAAGTAAATTAATTTAAAAAAAAAACAATTAAAAAAAGCAATGTTACAAGAGATAAATTAAATAACTAGTTATTCCAACTCTCTTTCGAACAAATTTCGAACAAAATACCAGATCAAGGTTATATACAGTGTTATCTTTTAAAAAAATTGACCCATGAAATTATTATTTTGAATTGTAACTATTATTTCCCTTTAACGTTAAGAATAAGACATTGAATCTGTTTGCTTCCTGGCTGTCATATTTCACCCTGCCTATATGTGAAAAAGGTGACAGATTTAGTAAAAATAGTAAAGAAACACATTTCCATAATAAGAGATAAACTGGGATTTTAATGAACACAGTAGAATAGTGGTTTGTTTGATACGTGTTGTGATATAGTTCATTTGGTTTAGATCATATGACTATTTACCTTACTTTGCCCCGCCCTTACACATGTTTCAAAAATAATCATTCGAGGTAATTAAAATTATATAAAGTTATATATATATATATATATATATATATATATAATATTTATTATTTTACAACATGGTATGGATAATACTCATGCACTATTCAAGTTAGCATTAGCAAGGTAATTATTTGTGCGCGAACAAAATCTTTCTAAACAGTAGTAATTTATTCAACGTATGCATAGCGCTTTCTACCACAATTTACCTATGGTGAAATCATATCAGGTGCAAGAACGATTTGCACATTAAAACGATATAGGTCCCCGTCGCGGGTGCGGATAACCTTGCCGTCACATTCTATAAGAGCGTCAGGAGCGCGAGCGAGCACCTTTTACGAAGCGTCTACCTACTATATGCGGTTTCCCTTCAGTCTTTGATGTGAATGTAGGTGACATTGCCAGGGGTTCCTGTAATGATTCTGTAAGCTCTCGTGAAAATGGTGTGGCGCCGATCCCGACACGGCCGACCCCTCAGCCACCATTTCCCTCGGCGAGAGGTCCGCGTACGTGGACGGCATGAAACCCATCGCACACGCACAGAGAGAGAGAGTTAGCTGACCAATAAAATGGGAAGAACGCCACGTTTTGATATATGGATCTTGAAAGGCTTTCTCTTCTTAAAGTAGTATTATTTTTAACGCAGAAATGAATTCGATTCCATCATGGAAATTTTTGAAACTCTTCGCGGATGCAAAACGAATTTGATTGTAAGTCATCAAAGCTTTGAAGGCGACGCGTAAGCGAAAAATAGAAAAAAGAAACTGAAAAAAACACTTCGAACGGAAATAAGGGTTTATGCGAAAATTCGTGCAAATGAATTATTTGGAACACATTGCATGAATAAAAGATGAAAATGTCTTATATTATTTATTTGGGCAATTCGAAATATAATTGCTTTTTATAAAATATCGAGCAATCGAAATGGAATATGTATATATATATATATATATATATATATATATATATATATATAATGTACCCGTACGTTAGCTATTGAACACCCATAAATGATCGGAAAACTGTTTCGAAATTTTTTGATGTCAGATTAAGGGGCACAACTAGTGTAACCGCCTAAAAAAAGTGATTTTTGGGAATTTATGTTAAAAAAACTACTTTATCAATCATTTCGAAATTTTAGAAATATATTTATACATGCTTTGAGAATACATAGTAAAATTTTTGACGAAAAAATTAAATATTTTTTAAGTTATCGTCGATCTCCAACGGCGCGACAAAAAAAGGCCCTTAACTGCTGCAGTGATTTCGGCCTTATACGTGGATGAAATAAAAAAAAATTCTTGTTTAACTAGATAATATTGTCTGTAAAATGAACTACGATAAAAAAAATAAATCAAAAATTGACAAAATGGCGGCATTTTTAAAAAAAGTCGAATTTTACCCAAATTTTTGGTCGTTCTTCGACTGCCAAATTTCGATTTTTGATCCGATCAAAAAATCGATAGTTCATTTTACGGAGAACTATATACAGAACATGTAAACAATTGATAGTGATCAGATCATTCGTTTTCGAGTAATCACTGCAGCAAATTCGAAAAATGCTGTTACGAGAAAAACGCGTTTAAAGATAAAATGATCGTTGTACTATATACTATATGTATACTTTTTAAAGCGCTGTAACTCAAAAACTATTTGAGATATCGATTTGAAATTTTAATATGTTACGTTTAGAAGTGCAATCTACCAAAATATGAAAAAAAAACAAAAATCGAATTTCACACTAGTTGTGCCCCTTAAGTTGATTTGAAAGGGATTGCAATTTGCAGTCAGTTCTACAATTTTAAATCATCATCTGCTTCTTGTTATTAGTAATTTTTAAATACGTATGAAAACTAGGTGTAAGTGCAATTTTGCCTAAAGACAATCTGCATGAACTTCTCGACGATTGTAAATAATGTACTTCATCAATAGAAAATAAATATATTGGCCCTTTATGGGCACGCGTAACTTTCAGGTCATAGACTAAATTTCTCAACGTTTTACCAAATAATTATGGCTTTTTTCACGAGATGACGTATAAATCTTAATTCTCAAGCATTGTGAAAATAATCTATATCAATATTTGTGACTTTTGCAAGGTTTTCCAACCTGAAGTAACATATTCATGCTTAGAACTTTATAGACCGCTGTGGCTTGAAAGTCATATAATTATTAATACATATAAAAAAAATTTAAAAAGATTTTTTCATAAAGGCATATTATTACTAACTAGAGGGAAAGCAAAAATTACATGGCCTACACATGGTTATAAGTACAGCCGTTATTTGCTTTCTTAATTAAATTACGACAAAACATTTATATAGTTAGTTATAGTTTTTCTTTGTACAACTTGAAAGTTATTTTTTTTGTTTTTTTCTTTATGCCGCACAGATGTATTCCACACTGTAAATACAGTAGACACCGTAGTATGAATTATTATAGACATAGGTTTTCTTCACATAAGATTTCATAAAAACAAGCCAAGCCATTTCAGAACTAAACATTTATTACTTTTGGAGGTACATTTCTTTGGAGAAAACGCCTTTTGTGTCAGCTAACTGATACACATAAAAAAAACATATGAATATTAAGATACACTACATAATAATAACAACAAACATTGTAAGAGTAAAATACCCTTAGGAAATAAACTGATACATTTTAAATAAACACATAACGTATGTAATTTACGTTTAAGTACCAAATCTTTATTGAAATAACTATTTTTGAAACTAAAAAATAGATACACAAAATATAATGATTGAATGTACTATTTATGTAATTATTCAAATGAGTGCAATATACATCGGCCATGTGTTCTTGTCAGATTTCAAGCATTCGTTTTTATTCACAATGTAAGTAATTAATAATTTGTAACTTTTGAGTCTTGAAAATATTAATAAAATTCATAGATAAATGTAATAATGTTTCTATGAATAGAAGCTTGAACGTGAAATTTAATATAAATTTCTTTCTAAGAGTATTTTATTACGTGCAAAATTGAAACTTATTTTTAAATAGATACGCAATAACTCTAGGAAAGAAAACTATTCATTTTCACCGTGGGAAGAAATGTAGCGAATTTTCTGTAATGCAATTAAACGAAGTGCATGATCGCTGCTGCAGTTACATGGAACTAACCTAACGAGCAAAAGGACAGAGAAGATAAGAAAGAATTATCGCACTACATTCAATGTTGGGACTCAATTAACACTAAATAAAAACATGTGCACTTTACGTTAATTGTATAAATATAATTAAGAAGAAGCAATTAAAAATAATTGCTTTGTTACTATGTACTATTAATACTTTGGTACTAGTATCAATTCAAAGATTGATGATAGATGGAATGGATGAAATGTACTTGTTTGTGATAATATATATTATTATGATGATGGGTTCAAATTTAATAATGTATTATACTTTCACTAGCAATTTAGTGAATTTTCAACAAAGACATGTGAAATTCGTTTAAATTTTCTCTATATATGAATAATTATTGGCATGTTCATATTTATAAAAATTTGAATCTCTCAAATAAAAGTTTTTCATATATTTTTTCAAAAAAAAAATACCCCCGAAAATATATATGATGGTTAAATACAGAAGTTCGTCATATGCATTGCTATTGATATAACTTAATATTTAATAAATATCATGCCTTAAAAAAATATTAGCACATAAATTTATATATCTTGTAATGCAAAAATAAAAATACTACCATACAGATATTTAGGCGAAGAAAGCAAAAACTATAAAACTGGTAGACTATTAGACTAGCAGGCTGGTGAACTGGCTGACAGTAAACAGATAAATAGTTAAACTGGTAGATAGGAATATAGGTAGATAGGAGAGGTAAACTGGTTAGCAGGTAAACCGATAAAAATGTAAACTAATGGACAGGTAAACAGTGGACAGGTGAACTAGTAGACACGTGAACTGATAGATAAATAAAAATTTAGGTACGTGAACAGATAATTAGGTAGACAGGTAGACAGGTACACAAGTAAACAGGTAAACTGGTAGACTAGTTTAAAATATATTATATATGCCCAAAAAACAAAATTTTCTATATGCGTATGTGTATGTATGTGACTGATGTATTAATTGCCTTTGGCACTGAAATAAAAATGTACTTTTTGGAATTCACATAATAATGAAAAAATGTACAAAAATGTAAATTATAGATTATTTTTTTGGTAAAAAAACATCAAAATACAATTCAAAATTAGAATGCGCTTTTATTGACAGTACGCTACGAAAAGTAACTTGTATAACTTTTATTAAATTAATATTATTATTTGGAATGTACCCTATAACCTGGATAACATGCTGAAGTTCATAAATTATTACTGTTTTTTTAGCTTATATATTTTCGCATCGTTATAGTAATCGCAAAAAAATCGAAAATGAAAATTTTTATTAGAGATCGGAGCGTCCGATTTGAATAATTCAAAAAACATTTCACTTGTATTAACAAGATGAAGAACTGATCAAATTTTCATGAAGGCAGATCTAGCGGTTTCGGAGATCTAGTAAAAAAAGTAAAAAAAAATGCCATCTGGCGATCAAAAATGACCATTAGACATATGCATATCAAATTATCAGATATTTTATAGAGATTTTAACAATAAGTATAAGTTTTGTTTATATTGCTATGAGTTCTGTACCGATGCTTATCCGTTAGACGGCGGCGCGGCGCTTAGGCGCTTCGATGTTTCGTCTCTATGCAGTAAAAGCAGTACAATTGCTTTGAAAAAATGTTCAGAATTTCCAAAATAATACAAAATACACTTTTCTTCAAAAAGTCTTTTCAAAAAAAAAGTAAATTTTTGTCAAAAATTTATAGTTTCTCAAAAATCTAATTTTTCAGAGTTAATTTTTTTAAAAATGTTAATCTTTTAAAAAACAATTTTTTTGGTGCGGGAAGTTCCAGCAATTTGCCTTAGGGCGCGATGCATTGCGCCCCACTAGTTTAATTGAATAATTATATATCATGAACTCCGTACATTGAATTTAATCAGAGACTTTTAACAGGTATATCTGAAGGAATTTATGTGTATCATACACTTGATAAAAATAATCTAAAAAGTCATGAGTCAAAAGTAAAAATGGTATCATAGAAATACGTGACACTTTTCGCTTACACAAGATACAAAACGCTGAAATCAATTTGAAAAACAACAACATCATCGATTTTTGCTCTCTTCGCATAATTTCACAAATGTATTCCAATAATCTACTACATCATAGTAAAAGTGTCCCCTGACGCGTTTTATTACAACTCGCCATCTCAAAATCAATATTGTCAGTTCGTTCTGGAAAGGTTCGTAATATATATTTTTATTATTTTCCTCAGATCTCTTCTGTTTCTCGTACAATATTTACCGCTCAGCAAAATGCGTATTGATTTGCAAATATATGATATACTGCAGTACTTGAAGAACTTATATCTGTCCCAATGTAAATACAGACTATTTATTGCTGTGTTTATTCCAATGTAATAGTTTTCGAAACTATCCTAGGGCTTTCAGTCTAATACAACCAGGATTGAGTTTATTGTGTAAATATCTACATCTACCAACCCCTTTTTAAACAAGTATTATAGATGAACGAACCCTTGTCATATAAAAACCGAAGGAAAACATTGTACATAAATAAATCTTATGTGTAGCAAGGCAAGGAAAAGTTGCGCAACATAAGAAGATAAATAAATTTGATAACAAAGAAGCCTAAGGGCACTGACCTGGAAATTTTTAAATATAAGTATGAAGCTGTAAATAACTATGATTAGTTTTAGAGCTTCAGGGTTCGGTTCATAAAATTCTAATAACTATATATAAACTTTAATTTATATGAATAAAATTTATTCAGATTTGTCTATAAATATAAATAGTGTCTTATGGTTAATACCGACTTATTCAAAATAGACAATTTGTGGTGCATGGCATCGTGCCTTAAAGCAAATTGTTTGAAGTAAACGTTTTAAAAATAATTTTCTTAAAAAAACGCTTTAAAATTTCTTTTAACTTAAAAAAATAAGTTTAAGAATTTTTGAAAGTATTGCCTTTTTGCAAAATGATATTTTTTATGTTTTTTTTTTTTTTACACACACATACATCCATTTTTTTTTCTAAGGTATAATGTTCAGAAACCTTGAAACGTGAGAATATATAAAAAAAATCTATTTTTTGCGATTAATATAACTTACCTCGCAGGAAGTTTAAAAATTGATGATGAAAAAATATGGAACGCGTTTTCTTATTTTGAAATCTATTAACCATGAGAATATTGACAAATAATGGATAAAATAAAACAAATTCTGAATTTAAATATAAGTTTTTAATGTGATACACATGAAAATAAAATAAAAGTTTGAAGCAAATTACTAATATTGTAATTATTTGATTTTTGTAATAATTTAAATTGTATTTATGAATAATAAAATAAATCAATTAAAGTGAGGTGGGGTTTAAAAATTCGCAAGCAAAAAAGTCTGCCACCAATATCTCAAAGACAAGTAAAGTAAGAAATTTTTTAACAACGTTATTTGAAAGTAGAGGGCCAAAGTTGTGTCCAAACCAATTATTGCCTTGAATAAGCAACATCGCTGTCAGGATATGAAGCATGTTTAAAGATCTATAACAAAAGTATTTGCTATCTTTTTTAGGTTTTGTGGTTGTGAGCACTGTTGTTTAGTTTACGAGACCTTAAGGCTTAATATAATTTATGTAGAAGCTCACATATGAGCATGAAAAGGACCAACTAACCTTTACCTTGCCAGAAGTGTAAACAATAACAACTAGCAAATAAAAAAGTAAGCCATTGTCAAACAAAATAATTTTACGAGAGATAAATCAAATTACATCTTAGTCAATTTCTGCTGATGAATATTTTTGTCGAAATACCATATAAAGGTTGTTTACAGTGTTATCTTTGTAAAAAATGTGTTCATAAAATTCATGCTTTGCATAGGTATTAAAATAATATTGCTACTATTTTATAAAACCCCTTAAAATTAAAAATAAGATATCGAATCAGTTCATCCCTGGTTGGATAATTTTAATCCACCTATTGCATATAAAGGGACAAGTGACAAATTTTAGAGAAATATTAAAAAAACACTTTATAATTGAAAATTCGCTGGAAATTTTACTGACCATTTAAAGAACAGTTGGAATTAACTGAACAGGTGGATTTCTAGTATGTATTGTTACTACTCATTTGATTAAGACTTTCTAGTATAATTACTTCAAATAAAATTGACTATTAACTCTATCATCATGCAGAATTTCATTTAAATCCCATAAGAGTAAATCTTAAGTTCTCCTTGTTAGTTACTATCTAGATTTTTTAATTCAAGAGCATTACTTTACTACTTAAATATTATATTTCCCATTTACTTCTTGAATTTTGGAGCTTATTAATAGCTTTTTTGCAGACGGAAAGTCATATCATTTTTTTGAAAAATATAAAGGCGAACTTCAATTGAAGTTCTCCATAGTTTTATTCTGCAATAATGTGATCATCATCATGATGTGACCTCTCACTGACATTGATTTGACTTTCAATATACACAATGTATACTGTATTTAATTTTTGTAATTTTCTTTGGGTCTTGGTACCTCGCCTTACCTACCCATATATATATATATATAAGCAGTAAATAGCACGAGTTAATTAACGGAAGTTTTCACTTTTATTATCTCATAACAGAATCATCCATCCCGCATGCGAAAATGCGAAATCTCGGCCACTTGTCGAAATGTCATCTGCTCAAGTTGAATTATTCAAAGCCGGGACACCACAAAATGACAGATCGCAAAATTATGCCATTGTAAAGTCGTCAACGAAATCAGGTTAGTTTGCGGCAAAAAATCGAAACCAGCGCCGGCATAAGAAAACTAAATCAACTTACTGGAAAAAAACGGACCATTATGCAAATGGCAAAGTTCCAAACTCAAAGTACAGAAATGAGAATAGAAGTAAAAAAGCCTTGGAGCACGCAGAAAATTACAAATATTAAATACAGTATACATTGTGTATATTGAAAGTCAAATCAATGTCAATGAGAGGTCACATCATGATGATGATCACATTTTTATATATACAATACATAAAACTTTGGAGAAATTCAACTGAAGTTTGCCTTTTCATTTTTCAAAAAAATGATATGACTTTCCGTCTGCAAAAAACTTATTAATACGTTGCAACAATCATGAAGTAAATTGATAATTTAAATATTTAAATAGTAAAGCATTTAAATGCTCTAGCATTTGAAAAGCTAGATCATAACAAAAAAACCTAAGGTTTATTCTTCCGAGATTTTGATAAAACTTGGCATGGCAATAGAGTTGATAGTCAAACGATTAGTTTAAAATATTATATACTTATGAGAAGCGGTTTAAATTTAAAAATTAATTCAAATTTGAAAAAAATCGCCTTGCATAATACAGATTGCTGACAGTGTTATCAATATTTCTCACCATGCCATTGAATTCAAGCGAGATTTGAACGAAAACTTTATTTTCAACAAAATTGTAGACATTTTTAAACTTTACATCTTAGAGTTTCAAATAAAGTATTATTTGAATAAAATAGAGTAGTAGTAATAAAAGTTTCTAATAAATTATTAGTCAATTCCTCAAATATTAAAATTGATCTATATAATAATAAAAATTAAAATAATAATTTGACAAATAAATATTGCTAAAAAAATAAATGCTGCATCGTGTTTATTCTAATGCATTTCATCATCATCATCAAGAGGAATGAAAATTAAATATTCAACTTCCAGACGATGATTCAAATAACTATCATATGTATTTTCCCTTATAGAATGTCTCTAGATCGATTATTTTTAATACGATGATAAATATAAACAATTCGTTAAATATTTATTTATTAAATTTTAAATTAAATATTTATCTATTATTAAAAAAATAATATTCTACAATAATTGGCATTGGATTTTTATCAAAAATACTCTTCAATTACATCAATTTTTGTAAATAAATTTCAAATGTAAGGTAAATTTTTCAAAATTATTATAAAATTTTATTTAAACATTTATAGCAAATACTACAGATTTTATTTAAGTAGTTAGATTTTTTTTTCAATATAACAAATACATTAGACATAAATCTTTTATTAACTAATTTATAAATACCACATCAACCTTTGAAAAATCACATTCTGCTTTTATTTTCTTTCAACTTTTTCTTTTATTGACTTTCAACTTTTAATAATTAATAAATGCTATCACTAAAATCAAATATTTAGTATAAATAAAATTTGATCTTCAATTAATTTATTCTTTAAACTGACTATTGAAATTTAATTAAAGCGATTATTTTAGTACCTGTTAAAGCTTTAATTATTATTTATTAATTGTTAATACTTATTTTGCATTTAATGAATTGAAAATTCTTGTAAAACAGTAATAAATACTTGTAAGTGTAATAAAATATAGGTAAAAAAAAAGTAATTTATATTTTATATTAGGAAGCGTAATATAATACTATTTTCGACATTCATAATTATTTATTTGAAAGTTACAACTCATTTTTAATAAATCTATAAATGAAGGTAATTTTAAATTTATTTTTAATTTAATTACGTAATATATTTACTCACAAATGCATTAAATGGATCAGAAGTCCTTTTCCAACTGATAAAATTCGCACGGAAATTCTAAAGAGTTGACTCTTTACATAGAAACCGATGTTTTCCTACAAATTGCAAGTACTTATTGGCCATTAGCAAGGATAATACACCACAGGATGATGTGAATCCCTTAAACAAATAACCTAATGGATTTCCGTGTATCACCTCATTCAGACATATGAGAAGAGCTAGTTGAATCGGAATTCAGGGAGGGAAAAAGGCACTGACTACGTTGCCTTCGGCGAATAATGCGGAGGAAGGTTTCTCATTATCTGATTTATGGGATGAAAAAATTTTGTCATGTTTTGTGGCCTATAATTTACTATGATTACATACCATTTAATTTTAAAGTATTATATATTTAAAAATATTAACAAGAAAATCCATTCTTATAAAAATCTAATCAAGTTTCCTTGCTACTCTATTCATTGCTCGTTTAATTTTTTTTATAATATATAACATAATTCATTCAATACAAATGAAAAATTTGATACCTTTTATTTCTAAATCATTCTATAAATACAAAAAGCATAAATTGTTAATACATTGAAATAAAAAAATATAATTGTGAAATGAAACCTTATGTGCAAGATGGATATTTTTTTTTTAAATTTAGGACTTGAACTTCTAATCGTTAGATTTTTTTTTATTATTCATTTCATTCATTCAATTGATATTTATATACTGATCATAACCTACAACTTGTTATTTAATGCTAATAATTTAACTAACATATCTTATTTGCCACTCAATTTTATTTTTTAATTAGAAACATGCACAAAAATATCATAATTATTTTTATTGAATTGAAAACTTTAGCATCAGATGCATTTATTTACAGTATTTTTCAATACTAAGAAACAGTTTTTATTATTTTGTAAAAGTGTATAAACTAATATTAATTTTACCCATATTATTCAGATATTCA
>NW_020538516.1:0-25474 GCF_003426905.1 Ctenocephalides felis
ATATTGCCTTAAGGCAAGTTACCAAAACTTTCTCGGTATGTGTAACATAAAGCATTTTGTACGAAATCACAGTATAAAACGCCAAATCAAACTGGTTTATTCTATTTTCACATAATTAAAATTTTTGTGTCAGAATGCATAAGATAGTTCATTAGAAGGATCATCAACTTTATCTATTTCTTGCTAAGATATCTAAAAAAGAAAGCCCGGAACGAAATTTTCAAGTTATTTGCAAAACGTCAAGAATTTTTGTAGCAATTTTTAAAATGCGGGTACAAACAAATGCTTTGTTCAAAATATTCATATAAAACTGCATAAGACAGCTTATACAGACTTATAGTAAATTTTATGTAGTTTTTGATAAGCTAACTAGAAAAATGTGTATTGGAGAAAACTTTCAAGTCATTCGAAGAATGTTAAGAAGTATCCTCAATAATTATATTGCAAAATTTTTAAAATGCGTAATAGCGAGTTCAAAATAGATTAATTACAAATCGTAGTAAATTTATATCGAATGGTAGTAAATTTGATCTAACAAAAAAACCGAGCCCGGAGCAAAATTTTCGAAATATTTAAAAAAATGCAATAAAATGTTCCAAAAATTTAATAGCAAACTTGCACATTACAAAAATTGACTAGTGTTATTTTAAATTTTCATATAAGAGTGTATTGCATTGTTTTTACGAAATATTATTAAATTTTTACTAGATTCTGCTGAGCTGACTAGAAAAAAATTCGGAACGAAGTATTTGAGATACAAAATGTTAGAAAAATATTTTGATTTTATTTCGATAATAATATTTCAATGAACACATTATATAACGGCCAAATTGAATCAATTTTATTCCAGAACTTTGTATGAGGGTATATAGGGTAGTTTAGATGAAATCGTAGTGAATTTTATCTAGTTTCTTCTAAAACTTATAAAAAAGATAGCACGGAACAAAATTTTCTAGATATTTTATAAAATGTAGAAAAATGTTCCAAATATTAAGAAGCAACTTGCAAAATATATAAAGAAAGTTTAGTTTCATTTAAAATATTTGTATCTGCGTTTATTAAATTTTTGATACAGAATTTTAATGAATTTTATCTAGTTTCTACTAAAGCAACAAGAATAAAAGAGAGCCCGGAGCAAAATTTTTGTGATTAATAAAAAGTAGAAAAATGTCCCGAATATTTAATAGCAAACTTCCACAATATTATAAGACCCATACAGTTTCATTTAAAATTTTTTAAATGGAGTTGTAGTAAATTTTACCTTATTTCTGCTAAACTAAATGAAAATGATAGCCTGGATTAAGATTTTCGAGATATTTAAAAAATTATAAACAGTAGACAAATGTCCTGAACATTTATTCGAATTTATAAGGCTGGTTTAAAATTCTTTTTGTATTGAAGAGTATAAGATTATTTATATATAATTGTAGTGAATTTATCCACTTTGTTCTAAGCTAACTAAAAAAATGTGACCGGAATAAGATTTTTAAGAAACTTAATGTAGAGAAATGTTCCGAATATTTAATAATGATATATAAATCAACCTAGTTGTATATGGGAGTATCAGAAACGAAAATTCTAATTATTATTTTATACAATTTTTTTTTCATTTTCGTCGACTCACATGCATTTTGTGATTTTCCTGAGAGATTTTTTCCTAGCATCGAGTGCAACGTTTGAACATGTGATATATCGATTGTAAAAGTGCACAATATATTTCGAAACGTGATTTCTAAAAGTCATTCTTTGAAATAAATCGAATATCTTAAAATTTTATCAAAACTAAATCATACATACATACACAACACACCCGCACTCGCAAACAAAAAATATTTTCAGAAATAGAACTTTAAAAAAATTTTATGGGTAATAAAAGCTTTTTGAAAATAAAGGTGCGTTTTTGCGTTTTTCAATAATATGTAATATTTAAAGCATTTGGGGGAATAACTAATATGTTTGGAAAATTTGGTCAAATTCGATATAATCACCATTCTTATTGATTTTGTCGATTTGCACATGTCGGGAAGTTCATGTAGCTTGCATCAAGGATAAAACGCTACTTACACCTAGTTTCTAAATTTTTTGGCTGTTGAGACTTCAAGTATATATGAATGTATATGTTATACATAAATTTGTTATTATTATTATTAGTGTGTGTGTGTGTGTGTGTGTGTGTATGTTTGTGTTCCTCGGAGCAGTAGCGAGAGAGAGCGTCCCGGATTAAATACATTTTAATAGGTAAATTCCATTAGTTCCACACAGAATGGCAATTCTTTGGCAAAGTGCCGGCAAATTAATTCCAAGCAGGTATTTCACGCTTTGGAAATTGCCATTTTCATTTACACTCTGACTCGTAAATAAATACATTTTTTATAATGTTCCGTCCATTAATTATTTTTCTTCTTACTATGCCAGAGGAAAAATTTCTTCGAGGAGACGATACGATGACGCGGAATAAATACGTGTACATAACACATTGATTAAAATTGCGACGACGACGACGTTAGAGACGGAGACGTTTGAGAAATATAAAGTTAATGGGATTTGGATGGAGAATTTGCTAAATTAAAAAGCATACACGTGAATAATAAATTTAGTACTGAACGCATTTAATAACTAGGTGTAAGTGGTACTTCGACCTGAGGCAAGCTGCGTGTACTTCTTGTCATGAATAATAGACTTAATCAATATATAAGTTTATGAGTGGTTTAAAAGTTTCCAAACATTAGTTTTATTCAACAAATTCTATCTCAAAATATATCTAAGAAGATTCCAAGATATCTTTCGTAAAGTTTTTTTCATTTAAAATCGGTTCTAGTTCTTGGCAAAAATGAATAAAAATGTATATTCATTTATATATAGTACTTCAGAAAAATTTCAAAAAATTTGGTTGAAATCAGCAAATTGCTGTAGCAAGTAGGAAACAACACAGAAGCAAGATGATACACTTTTTGGATTGAAAGTTTTGCAATTTTTTTTAACCAACACATAAAAATCTGTTCATGTCTTATAAAAATAGATAACATTATCTAAATATCTGCTAAAGTGTGTAAAGAAATTTCTGCAAAAAAACGTGAAAACGTGAAATCAGTAGATTTGCAATTGTAGTAAAAGTAACAAAAAATACCCAAGCAAGTTGATACACGTATTAGAATTTTTGTAAATTTTGCATATTTTGTGTTCAATATGTTAAAATTTGTTTATGCTATATGATAGAGGATAAAATTATCTATATATCTACATATTTATTTATCTGAAGTGTCTTCAGAAATTTCTGTACAAACATGGCTTGAAATCAGCAAATTGTAAAAGTGTCAAATAATACGCAAGCAAGTTGCTGCGCGTATTAGTATTTTTGAAAATATTGCAATTTTTTTGTTCAACATATTAAAATTTAGTAATGCCATTCCAGAATAAATACTATTAATTACATATCTACATATTTATTTATCTAAAGTGTATAAATAAATTTAAGCAAAAGTGTGGTTTGAAATCAACAAAAACTATGAAATAATACAAAAGCAAGTTGATAAACTTAAATATTAAAAATATTCAAGTATCGATAAAAACCTTTTAGTAGTCTACAAATCAATTTAGTTTTTACTTTTTACTTTGATATTTAATTAATTTTGAATTATAGTCATTTTTAACTTCCCGAAGGAGAAGTTTATGTTTTCATCAAAAAATCCGATTCGCTAATTTTATGTTTTCTCGACGTTTCAAGCCATTCTGAATCGAATGAGAACAAATTTGGAAAAAGTATCTGTGTGTGTGTGTGTGTGTGTGTGTGTGTGCGTGTGCACCAACAGATTTTTTGCCGTAAATCGCCGTTTTCTCAAAAACGGCTGGACCGATTTCAAAAATTTAAAAGCCATTCGATGTATCTCGATGAGGACTATTGTTTGTCAGTTTTGTGCGACGATCGGCCAAACCGTTTCTTCGTAAATAGCAGAGAAGTGAAAACTCTTTCGTCCACGTTTTAGCCCGCAGTTATGAATCGATTTTGAAAATTCAAAAACCGTTCGAAAGATATTGGTTGGGAATCGTGCTGATTAGTTTTTGGTAGAGATCGGCCGGGCCGTTTTCTTGTAATAAAGTTTTTTAAAAAAAAATTTCGACGATTTTTATGATTATTTTTTGACGATTATACCATAGTCTTCTAGATCATACTAAAATATTACGGCCCTACGACAACTGGTCCAGCTTTAAAAATTCGTCAAAGTTTGCAAAAATCAGTATGGTCTTTTTGGCATTTGTCAAAATTAGACTTTTGTTCGACGTTTTCTCAATAAACGCCTGAACCGATTTTAGAAATTTAAAAGCCATTTGATGTATTTCGGTGAGGACTATCGTTTGTCAGTTTTGTGCAACGATCTGCCAAGCCGTTTCTTTGTAATTTGAAAAAAAGTGTTGAACTTTTCGTCCACATTTAAGCTCATCCTACCGAACCGATTTTAAAAAATCAAAAACTGTTCGAAAGATATTGGTTGGGAATGATACTGATTAATTTTAGATGAAAATCTACCGAGCCGTTTTCTTGTAATTAACTGTTGAAAAAAAGTGTTAAATTTTCGTCCACATTTAAGCTCATTCTACCGAACCGATTTTAAAAAATCAAAAACTGTTCGAAAGATATTGGTTGGGAATGATACTGATTAATTTTAGATGAAAATCTACCGAGCCGTTTTCTTGTAATTAACTGTTGGAAAAAAGTGTTAAATTTTCGTCCACATTTAAGCTCATTCTACCGAACCGATTTTAAAAATCAAAAACTGTTCGAAAGATATTGGTTGGGAATGATACTGATTAATTTTAGATGAAAATCTACCGAGCCGTTTTCTTGTAATTAACTGTTGAAAAAAAGTGTTAAATTTTCGTCCACATTTAAGCTCATTCTACCGAACCGATTTTAAAAAATCAAAAACTGTTCGAAAGATATTGGTTGGGAATGATACTGATTAATTTTAGATGAAAATCTACCGAGCCGTTTTCTTGTAATTAACTGTTGAAAAAAAGTGTTAAATTTTCGTCCACATTTAAGCTCATTCTACCGAACCGATTTTAAAAAATCAAAAACTGTTCGAAAGATATTGGTTGGGAATGATACTGATTAATTTTAGATGAAAATCTACCGAGCCGTTTTCTTGTAATTAACTGTTGAAAAAAAGTGTTAAATTTCGTCCACATTTAAGCTCATTCTACCGAACCGATTTTAAAAAATCAAAAACTGTTCGAAAGATATTGGTTGGGAATGATACTGATTAATTTTAGATGAAAATCTACCGAGCCGTTTTCTTGTAATTAACTGTTGAAAAAAAGTGTTAAATTTTCGTCCACATTTAAGCTCATTCTACCGAACCGATTTTAAAAAATCAAAAACTGTTCGAAAGATATTGGTTGGGAATGATACTGATTAATTTTAGATGAAAATCTACCGAGCCGTTTTCTTGTAATTAACTGTTGAAAAAAAGTGTTAAATTTTCGTCCACATTTAAGCTCATTCTACCGAACCGATTTTAAAAAATCAAAAACTGTTCGAAAGATATTGGTTGGGAATGATACTGATTAATTTTAGATGAAAATCTACCGAGCCGTTTTCTTGT
Organism: Ctenocephalides felis; assembly: GCF_003426905.1. Taxonomy (NCBI): domain Eukaryota; kingdom Metazoa; phylum Arthropoda; class Insecta; order Siphonaptera; family Pulicidae; genus Ctenocephalides; species Ctenocephalides felis. The sequence goes on from NW_020538516.1 coordinate 5,604, forward strand.
AATTAACTGTTGAAAAAAAGTGTTAAATTTTCGTCCACATTTAAGCTCATTCTACCGAACCGATTTTAAAAAATCAAAAACTGTTCGAAAGATATTGGTTGGGAATGATACTGATTAATTTTAGATGAAAATCTACCGAGCCGTTTTCTTGTAATTAACTGTTGAAAAAAAGTGTTAAATTTTCGTCCACATTTAAGCTCATTCTACCGAACCGATTTTAAAAAATCAAAAACTGTTCGAAAGATATTGGTTGGGAATGATACTGATTAATTTTAGATGAAAATCTACCGAGCCGTTTTCTTGTAATTAACTGTTGAAAAAAAGTGTTAAATTTTCGTCCACATTTAAGCTCATTCTACCGAACCGATTTTAAAAAATCAAAAACTGTTCGAAAGATATTGGTTGGGAATGATACTGATTAATTTTAGATGAAAATCTACCGAGCCGTTTTCTTGTAATTAACTGTTGAAAAAAAGTGTTAAATTTTCGTCCACATTTAAGCTCATTCTACCGAACCGATTTTAAAAAATCAAAAACTGTTCGAAAGATATTGGTTGGGAATGATACTGATTAATTTTAGATGAAAATCTACCGAGCCGTTTTCTTGTAATTAACTGTTGAAAAAAAGTGTTAAATTTTCGTCCACATTTAAGCTCATTCTACCGAACCGATTTTAAAAAATCAAAAACTGTTCGAAAGATATTGGTTGGGAATGATACTGATTAATTTTAGATGAAAATCTACCGAGCCGTTTTCTTGTAATTAACTGTTGAAAAAAAGTGTTAAATTTTCGTCCACATTTAAGCTCATTCTACCGAACCGATTTTAAAAAATCAAAAACTGTTCGAAAGATATTGGTTGGGAATGATACTGATTAATTTTAGATGAAAATCTACCGAGCCGTTTTCTTGTAATTAACTGTTGAAAAAAAGTGTTAAATTTTCGTCCACATTTAAGCTCATTCTACCGAACCGATTTTAAAAAATCAAAAACTGTTCGAAAGATATTGGTTGGGAATGATACTGATTAATTTTAGATGAAAATCTACCGAGCCGTTTTCTTGTAATTAACTGTTGAAAAAAAGTGTTAAATTTTCGTCCACATTTAAGCTCATTCTACCGAACCGATTTTAAAAAATCAAAAACTGTTCGAAAGATATTGGTTGGGAATGATACTGATTAATTTTAGATGAAAATCTACCGAGCCGTTTTCTTGTAATTAACTGTTGAAAAAAAGTGTTAAATTTTCGTCCACATTTAAGCTCATTCTACCGAACCGATTTTAAAAAATCAAAAACTGTTCGAAAGATATTGGTTGGGAATGATACTGATTAATTTTAGGTGAAAATCTACCGAGCCGTTTTCTTGTAATTAACTGTTAAAAAAAAATTTAAGCCTTTTTTCATGGAACTTTTTTTGGCGATATACATCATGGTCTTATAGAACTTACTGTAATATTACGGCCTTACAACAAGTAGTTTAATTTTAAAAATTCGTCAAACTTTGCTAAAATTATTATCGTTTTTTTTTAAAGTAGGATTGATGAAGTATATTATTTACACTTTTTTTGATTAAGTCGATTATTTACACATATCGGGAAGTTCATGTAATTTGCCTCAAGGCTAAATACCAAACCAACTAGTTGTATAAACGATTTGGACTGATTTACTTATAGATTTTTTGAAAATTTTCCTTTTTTTTCATCACTTTAAAATCTGTTTATGCCATATGGTATTAGATAAAATTAACCACATATCTACGGGAAACATAAAATTAGCAAATTGGATTTTCTAAACAAAACTTGAACTTTTCTTTCAAGAAGGTAAAAAAATAATGTACATTACATTAGTTTGTGAAATTATTTGCATGAATTTCTTATATACAATGGCTGTATATATATACAAATATATAAATATTTATAACAGAAGTACATTTCACTAATGAAAAATGCTAATAACATAATAAAATTCCTCCATTTGCATGCTAATACATACATCTATCTGCAAATGCAACTCGGAACAGAAATGAATCCCTGATATACATATAAAAAGGCGGAAAGAAGAAAAAAAGTGGAAATCTTAAAAAAGAAAAGGAAGAAAAACTCAGGAAAAAGATATGAATGATGAAAAGAAATTTTAAATATTAATATAAAAGGAAAAGCTTGTATCTCAGGAATGAGTTTATCTTTAACGCAAAATTGAAAATGTCAAGTGAGGCCGCGGGCTAAATAAAAAGCCTGTTTGTTTATTTATTTTACCAATATCTGTTAGTGTAAAAACTAATATGAATAGTGCAAAGACAATGAAAAAAAAAACTTAAGTTTATTCAATGATTTATACAACTAATGATAGCGGCGGTCATATTACGTTATCTACAAGATCACGAACATTAATTATCCTCCGCCAGAAAAAAGAGCGGCTATTTCAAATATACAAACATCAATGTATCAAAATAAATTAAATACATATTGATTCAAAAAGCATTTTATTTGTATTGACGAAACAAAGAACTGATGAATTTTCTTTCGCATGTTTCGGAGATACAATAAGAAAAGTAAAAAAAGGCTATTTTGCAGTCAGAATGATCATTAGATACATATGCACATTAAATTATCAGACATTTTATAGAGATATTAATAATAAATACACACGCTTAAATATTTAGTCTTTACGCTGCTAAAGATTTTACATACTACTAAAATTTCAAAATGTTCAAAAAATTAAAAATATTTAAACGTCATTTTTTTCAAACTAGTAGAGTGTATGGCATCGTGCCTTAAAGCAAATTGCTGGAACTTCCCGTACCGTAACGAAATGTTAAAGGAATACTCGATGTTTTTAAATAGATTATTATTAATAGTGTAACATTGTCTAATATTTATAAGAATTATATAAACTGAATTGCAAAGTTAAAATTATTTGTTTAAAATATATTAGAACTTTAGTCAGAATTAAATATAAAATCTGAATTATTTTCGATATAGAAAAAAAATGATACAATTTTTTTTCCAAAATCAATTATTTTGTTAAAACAAGCTGAAAGTTCTTTGAATCATTTAAATCGGACGCTTAGTTCACTCAAAAACTGTCATTTTTTGCACATTTAGCTCTGTATCTTCGAAATGGCGGGACTTGTCTTTGCCAAAAACCAATCACCTCTTCTCCCAATCATTACTAATTGAATGTTTTTTAGATCATTCAAATCCGATACTACGTTCTCTCAAAAACACGATTTGTATTTTCTGCACTCTTTGCTCCGTATCTCCGTAACGCCTGGACCTGCATTTGCCAGAAACTAATCAGCACATCTCCCTATCAATAGGGATCAAATGTTTTTTAAACCATTTAAATCGGTTGATCCGTACGCCCTAAAACGTGACTGGAAATTTGTATCTATCCATACATACACACACACACACACACACACATCCATTTTTTCTGAGGTATGCCAAAATGTTCAGAAACCTTCAAAACGTCGAGAAATGTAAAAATTTTCAATTTCGATTTTCGGCCCATTACAATAACTTACCCTACGGGAAGTTAATAATAGAGTTTGGGGGATCAGTATGAACAATTAATTGTATAATTAATTGGTATACATGTAGTTGATATTAAATAATTTTGAAATTTTGAGAAGAGTACATACATTTTTTTCAGTACCAATTGCCACTTTTCAAAAGGTAATTAACATTTGTAAACCCGACTTCTTTCAGTAATGTATAATATATAAACTATTTCTTGCCTCACACCTATAGATTACTCATAAATTAATATATTATTGATAAAATCGATTATTTACACAATTAAATAAGGTATTGTTTAAGCAACTCGTTTTATGGCAAACTGCCACCTATCCCTAGTTTAATTTGATGATGCATGGTAGACATATTGATGTACTATTTAATTTTATTCTCACTCATATCAAATTTTACTTTTGCTATTACGAAATATTCTTGAGAAACTCTGTAAAAGTATATTATTTTGATGATTCAAATTTAAAGGTCTTATTTATAAAATCATCCATGTCGAAAATTTTTATATTGATAGTTGACATAGTTACGACATCTACTATCTTTAGCATTATAAAGAAGCACATCCTGAGGAGCCCTTTGAAAACAATAGAATTTAAGAAGTTTTTTTTTCATTGATATGTAAAAATTCTATGAAGAATTATTGAAATTAGTATTTATTGTAACAGTATACCTGTTTAAGTATGTAATACTAAAATTACAGAGCTTTTTCTAGAGCTATCCTTGTGAATGTTATGTATAAAGAATTTTGTACCTTTCTACAAAAATCCTAACTATATCGAGATTTTCTGAAAAGGCTCACAAATATAAATATTTCTTATCATAGTAGATACACGAAAGTACTCCATTTTGAAATTTAAGTAAAACACAATTATTTAAAAAAAAACGTAAACTTAATCAAAAAAAAAAGTGTAAATAATATACTTCATCAATCCTACTTTAAAAAACGATAATAATTTTAGTAAAGTTTGACGAATTTTTAAAATTAAACTACTTGTCGTAATGCCGTAATATTACAGTAAGTTCTATAAGACCATGATGCATATCGCCAAAAAAAAGTTCAATGAAAATCGGCTTAAATTTTTTTTCAGCAGTTTATTACAAGAAAACGGCTCGGTAGATTTTCACCTTAAATTAATCAGTACCATTCCCAACTAATATCTTTCGAACAGTTTTTGATTTTTAAAATCGGTTCGGTAGGATGAGCAGTGGCGGATTAAGCCATCTGCCGGCCTAGGCCCTATAAAATCAGCCGCCCTTTCTAATAGACAAAAATTTATCTTATTATTTAAAAAATATATTTTTATTTTAAATTACTTAATATATTTTTTATTTTTTGAAATAATAATTGTTAAATAATACAAATAAATGTTTATTAAATATTAACAATATAATATAAATATAATACTCATTTTTCTAAAACTATAATTTATAGCTATTCGTAAATATTTTTTTCTGGATTTTGTCTGAACAAAAACATCAACAATATCATTGTAATCAATTTCTTGAACAAGTTGTGCTTCGATAGTCAGTATTGCTAAAGCACTAAGTCTATCCTGGCTCTTTTCAAAGTAGAAAAAGACCTTTCTCCAGAACAATTTGTAACAGGATTACTCAAAAAGATCCGTAAAGCAATGTCTATATTTGGATAAACTTAACGAAGATTATTAGAATGCAAAAAATTATATATTCCTTGTGCGGAACGAACATCTTGCGTACTTGAAAAAGATTCTATGAGTAGGTGTTGTAAATGAATGCATTAATTTCCTAATGTATCTTCCAAATATTCAGGATACTTAGTGACTAAGTCATCTGCCCGAATTTTTAATTCTCTAGTTTCCATTTCAAATAAATTGTCAAAAATATTAAATTTTTCATAGAGCGTATGATAAGCACTTTTACGGCCTGCCAATTGAACACTTAAAGTGTCTAAAATTCGATAATAAATATTTATTCGAAAATTTTCTTCTCTACATAAAAATACTCTTTCATACTCTTATGACTCGTCTGCCTGAAATTTTCGGGTTCTTTTACGATGATTGTCATGATAATAGTTTTTTACCCCAGAAAGTGCTTTTTCTTTTTCCTCGTATTCGGAAAATTGTTTAGCTCTCATGCCCTGTAAAAATAATGCCAAAGAACTATACATTTGTGAAACAGATGATAAATTAGATTTATTTTAGAGTTCCACTTTATCAAACCGCTGAACCTGCCTTCTTATAAATTCAATTAATGCTTCAATACGTCAATGTAAGTGAAGTAAAATATGCATAAATAACTTCTTTCATTTCTGAGATCTCTCAAAATTCTTACATATTTTTAATGAATATCCATTTTTGCAAATTGTTAATATCAAGAGCGATAGAATTGAGTAAAAATCAAAGCAAAACCTTAATAAGTCAATAAATGATCTTCTAGAGATTAACAGCAAATTCGCCGGCTACCAAGAAATTCTAACGTTAATATTAACGTTAAAACAATATGTGATTGTGTCATGTCACATTTTCTCAAGTAAAAACTTGTTGCCAAATTCAATACCTAGAAATTTTAAATATCTGTACCGTATGGTTCAACAGTAACTCTGATTGCTTTACGATTGCAGCTCGTTATTGCGCAGTTTAACATGAAAAATCTATGACTAAGAGGTCTGGTCAAAATACAACATGAAAATTTTCATTTTCGATTTTTTTGCAATTACTATAATTTAGCCTCAGGTAAGTTACTGAGCTCATTACATCGAAATTGACGTCGATTGACGCAAACTCGAAAAGCTCAAAAATATTTAAAAAATCTATTTTTTTCAAGGTTATTCTTAAAAAAAAAAATACTAACAAGTAATCAAAATACTTACAACAGACGAACCTAATTTTTGCTGAACAAATTTTTTTGAACTTGTCACAGTTGTCATAAATATTAGAAATTTTTGGAATTTTATTCAGTAAACACTCTTGTTTTAAAGATTCTTCTGTTCTCCTTTTACGATATTCTGCACCACTTAGTTTTTTTCGGTACCCACTCATTGTAATTGTAAATAAAATGATTAAATTCAGACAAACCGAACAACTTAGTTAAAAAAGAGTCTAACTCAAAATAATATCTAATTTAAATCTTTAATGGTACTGAACACAATAATAAAATTATAAGACTTTTTACTTAAACGACTATCGTAAAACTGAAATAATTGCTGCGTTTTGTTTATAGTTCGATCTTAGATTTATACATTTGTCATTATTTGATTTCAGCCACTTAACCCCGTGCTCTCCAACCTGTGGTTCACGCACCCTTAGCGGGTACTGTTTCGTAAATAATATTTTCGAAAATAAAACATTTTTTTTTCAAATTCTAACCATTTTTGCGATGAGCACCCCAATCTAATAAAAAAATGCGCCCTATTTTATTTTTCCTTAACTGATATTATCAGACTACAAATTAATATGCAATATTATGTAAAAATATACATAAAAATTCATGACTCTTTCAATTTTTATGTATATTTTTACATAATATTGCATATTAATTTGTAGTTTGATAATATCAGTTAAATGTTTGAATATTTATGAAATGAAATTGTTAGAAAAATAAAAGAGGGCGCAATTTTTCTTTATTAGATTGGGGTGCGCATCGCAAAAATGGTTTGAAACCACTGACTTGAACACGAACAAACACAGTTAGCGGGCGAACCCGAGCACTGCTCGCCAAAGTTATTGTTTTTAGGCGATAAAAATCGACTACAATGGTTCTTTATTGGGATATGTTTAGCTTAGATATGATAAGAGCAGATGAATTATCAATCGTTGCGGTAATAAATTAAATTTGAACGACATTTGAGATCACGAATAAACACTTAAAAAGTCTTTCTGGATAGCCATCAAGAGACATGTTATTTTTATACGATGTCTGTGTTATTTTTATTAATCAATGATTACACTCGAGCATTACGACTTATAATCTATTTTATATAACACTATCTGTAAATTTATAAAAAAAATCTGGATTAATCCTTAAAATAAATTATCGAGACATCTTATCGGGTTTAAATTTTTTTTGACATTCTGAAAAATTTGCCGCCCCCCAAATTCTGCCGCCCTAGGCCCGGGCCTCACGGGCCTATGGGGTAATCCAGCACTAAAGCAAATTCGGCAAATGAAATTATTGATTTTGATTCCACTTGAACTAGTATAGATCTCCTATCTTGGGATTCACCTGAAGGTACTTTATTAAATATATTTTGAATAGAATTGTTTTATAATTCTTAGGAGGTGAATCTCTAACACCAGCTCTCCAAATCATCCATCGAGGAAGTCCATCAAGCGTGGAATTTAGTCTTAAACATGATTTTACATATATTTATATTTTTTAGAAATTATTTTTATGTGCAATTTTTATGATTGTGTTTTATATAACTTTAATATTTATAGATGCTATTTATAGCTGTTTTATATTATTATATTGTCTTTAAAATATGTTTGTAATTTTAATTTTAGGCTTTTATGAGTAAATACATTAAATATATTAAGAATTTTTAAGTGAGTTGTGATAATATTTAAATTAATTCAGTATTTCATAAGTGGTTTTTTGTAATTTCTGTTCCTTATTAAAATTATTTTGAATTGTATCATATTGTGTTTTTATTTTAATGCAAATTAGATTTGATACAAAAATTTGCAGCATACCTCAATAAATGTATTCGATTTAATTTATCTTGAAATAATATAAGTTCATTGTTTAGTTTAATATAAATTAATTAAATGATTGCAATAATTAATACATTAATTAAATTTATTAGTTAAGTCTGTGAATTGTTCTTAAATGTGGATTGAGGTTATTTTGCCATCAAACTAATGACAGTTCATAATCAGTTCAATCAAATGGCAATTTAAAAAGTTTAATTAAACAAAAATATATTTTTAAATTATATTTTTATGGTATTTTAAATTATATTAAATATAAAAAAATTGTCCATAAAATATAAAAAATATCATAATAGCTGTAGTCAATGCAACTACAAGATAATAATTGAAAATCGTTCATATCTGAATATAAATATAAGTTATGTAACAATTTGATAATTTATATATTCACCTCCAACAAGTCCTTTAATTAGTTTTGATTTTTATTGATTAGTCAATTATAAAATGTCTTTTAAATTGTATATTCGTATGCCCCATCCCATAAAAGACGAAAGAGTATTTCTGTCAAGACGTAAAACAGCAAAATTTTGCTTTATTATATTCGAGGACGAAAATACATATAAATTAGTTATGAAAAATTTGCAAGGAGTTTGCATAAATGGCAAAAAATTAGTTGCGAAGAAAGCTTTGGCCACAGATCTAACAATAAGAAAACGCAAGAAAAAACTTAAGCAGGCTTTTACAATTGATACTAAAGGCGATGCTGATGATATGAATAGGAGTATGGATGTTAAATTTAATTCTGTGTATATAGAACAACGGTCAGTGGCTTCATCTGCACCACCAACGGAAGAAACTGTGATCTACCAGAAAATGCAAAGTACGACTAAAAGAAAGATTATAACTCCAAAGCTACGGAGGTATTTTTAAAACAAACTATTTAGCTTTATAATCCATTAACTGTTTATTTTTATATTTATTGAAATAAAATTGTATTTATAATACTCTTACTTAAAGGAATATAATTAGGATTTTGTGTCCGTGTTAATAATGATTCACGACAAAAACAACAATGAAATGCAATTGAATTATATTATACAATTTTAATACATATTCAATTATATTCAAGGTTTTTGGGAATGTGTTAAAATTGAAATCACACTTGTCTTATATGTACAAAGATTTAATCAAATGACATTTGCGGGAAGAAAATGTATGACAATCTAATTTCTGTGTCAACCACATATATGGTGCTCGATATTTACACATTTACTAAGACTAAATTTTCAGTACTTATTTGCTATGACAAAGACTTGGTTGGATAACACATCGTGCACAATTATTTAAATAAAATAAATTAAGATGAATTTGTTATATACATACATTTTCAAAATAAATATATGCATATAAGATTTGAAATTAAATACACTCGCGTGTAATGTATCTCATTTTATGTATATAAAATACTATATATTTCTGATGTGGTCGGTATAAAATATACATACATAATTTGTCTTTCAAATTCTTATATTGTAAATATAAAACAATTCATCTAAAATTCAAGTTTAAAATCTTGCTAAATTTTCGGTATATTCTGCTTCGTCCCGCTGCTCTTGGCCAAATTCTGCGAAAAAAAGGGAAAAAGAAGGAGGAGGAGAGAGAAGGGGGAGGTGGAGAAACCAAAAAAAAACTCCCCTAAGTCCCAGATCAATTTTTCTCTTTTCTGTTCAGCGTTGAATCTTTTTTATGTTTTTTAGTGCTCCCTCACACCAATTCCCAAAGTCAACACTCGAATGAAATGAAGTCCACCTTGAAATTTTCACACCGAGAAAAAATTACTGGGACTTTGTTAAAATTTTTAACTTCCCGAGTCAAAAAATAAGTTCTAATTAGGACCCTAAGCTTCGAACTAGCTGCTTTTAGGTACATAAAGCTCTTTCCAAGTACGTAAAAACAGTTACAAGCTCTTTTAGAATCGAAAGTACTACAAATAAACACATTATATTTTTGACATATACAACATAACCTCATCGCATAAGCTCGCCACTAGCAGAACATCTGAAAAATGCTTAAATTTACATATTTGTTTAAATGTATAAACAGAATATATGATATGTCAAATCTCCAATTTCTCATGTAAATAATTAAACATAATTAAATGTATTACAACTAATAATGAAGTGTAATAAAAAAAAAACATTTTAATAATGAAATTTATTAAGTACATAACATACATAAACGAAACTAATAATTTTTAACTCTTTGTTGCCTTTTTTTTACTCTAATTCATACTTATTTATAGGTAATCCTACATAAATATTTCCATCAATATTGATATATATACAAACATATAGTAATGATTTTACAGGAATAGCAATGAAGCTTTTTTTTCTTGTACATTTTTTTATAAATGAATAATTTAAACTTTTATATAATATTTATGACCTTTCCCGATGAAGCAATCTTCAATATTGGATTCTTCCACAATAGCAAAATGTTCATTATTAATTTTTAAAAAACAATGCAAGAATCCAATATTGTATTTGTTATTTAAATTGTAAGAAATAGCACTGGAATAAGTTTGCATGTTATTCCTGTACATTTCAGCAATAAATAATTGATCATTCTTCAAAACTCGAAGATAGTATTTTAAAGAAATGTTTTCAACTGTAATGTTGGAGGTTCGAAGTGCAACCTCTACTTTGCTTGGAAACTCTTTAAATACTTTATATACTCCAACACTATAAGTATGTTCAAATATTTTTTCAATTATCTTCACCTGTTTTTTTCTTGTTAAGCAAAACTCTTTAACTTCCTTATTTTTCATACATTCAATTATTTTCTCCTTCTTTATATAAAATTCTTGAGATTTGCTTACTTGAGAATCAATATGCCGTGTTCCATGAATTAATTTTAATAATTGGCCATTTATATCCTCATATTCGAAACAAGAATATACCCACAATGGTCCAAGATTCTGTACACAGTCTGGTAAATGTAATAATGTACATTGTACATTTATGGAGCAGTACATTTCACTATACAAGTATTCAAAACATTTAACATATTTGTGTAAAAAATCTCTAGCAACATCAAGTTTATACAAAGATATAGTATTGGAATTCAAAATGGAAATTCCAGCCACCAGCAACACATAATGTTCAAAATATTGTGGTGCAAGAATTCCATACAAAACAGGTAACGAGTAATGAAAGAACCACAATTTTAATTCTGATGCTTTCCAATGTAGTAACTCTGTAACACTTCGAGGCATCCGATGCACAAATTTGGGTGGTTTTATCGATTTTAATCTAGCATCAATTACATTTATCACGGCATATAAAGAAAAAGGCTTATTTTTAAATTCAGTATTGAAAAATAAAGATAACAATTTTTTTACAACACCACCTTCTACACAATGCATCCTATCAATGGCCATCCCCATGACATAATCAGGCATAATCAGTGAAAGTGCTGTGGGACCTTTGATTCCCATTATTGGTGCATCTCTTGAAGCATTGTCAGCAAATGATCTGCAATTTTGTAATGTTCTTTTCTCAATATTATTAGTATATGGGTATACGTGAACATTACCACCTGTTTCTAATGTAAAATTCATGCCTGGGCAAAAACAATATGAGCAACCGTAGTACCCGTTATACTGGACAAAATTTAAACAATCACTTCTAGCAGGCAAATCACAAGTGCCCAACAAAAGAATACCCTTGACTGTAATATTAATTCTCCGACATGGTATGTAAACCTCAATACCATTGACAAGTTTCTTTAGATCATCATAAAACACATGAAAAAAATAATTCATATTAGGCTTTTTGTCTCCATACCAAAGACCTAATAATAATGTATTTTCCCTTTTTTGCGTTCTTTAATAGGTAACTCATTAAGTGTTAAATAAATAGGCCATGCACTGATTTTTGAGGATTTAAATACTGGTATGCCGTCTGTATACCAAGTGAATGAAATATTGTCAGGGTTACAAAGAAAGCCCTTTTGTACATATTTACGGTATAAAACACCATCATAGACATCAGATATACAATCTGGGTTATTATTTATCCGCTTATTATGGCAATCTTGTAGCTTCGAATAAAATCCATCTCTCTTGTACATTTCTCTCAAGTGTTCAAGAAATGGTAATTGAATAAAATATGGATTTTTTTTTTTGGGGACATGATGGACAAATGCTGTCAGACTCCAGTTGCACTCGACCACAGAAATGGCAATAGTAATGTTTAATAAATTCAGAATGATCTAAAGAAAAATATTTTCTAAATTTGTACAGACTGTTTTTAACCAGTCTACTTTTCATACAATGCAAATTAATAACAGCAATTATATCAGCTATGCACTCTAGTGAAACGTTATGACGTAAAAAAATCATTAATATGAGAAACATGCTATTTGATACTGTTATTGGAGCATTTTCGTAAACCTGTTCATCAAAATTGACTTCTCTCTCTTCGGGTTGATCTAATTCAGATTCATCTTCCACTTCAAACACACATTTATGTTCAAGTTCATCTTCTTGATCATTTTGTTGAGAATAATCATAAACATCATTTTCAAGAATAGTATCATATCGTACACCATCATCACTGTAAAACGTATAATTAGACAAATTGATATGTGTAACAAAAATACAAAAAATAATTGATTTATAAAATGAAATGAAATCTACATGCTTACCGTGTGAGAGTTGAAATATTTTCAACTAAGTTTATAGATTCTCTATTATTACATCCATTAAAAGCTTGCATTAGCCGTTTTCGCATTTGTCGAGGGCTAACTTGATCTATAGATTTCCTTGGTATCATTTTAATACTTATATAAATGACAATTAATATATAAAACAACTAAAAAAATGAAAACACCAAAATTGCAAACACAAAAAACTGTATATGCAACGAAATTCAATGTGCACGTACATTTCGCGCCATAAAAGCTTAACAAGTTGTCTGCCGACCACTCTGAATGCCTATGTTCATTTTTTTTATGTTATAATTATAGCAAACTGAAAATTATGTGATCATAAAAAATATAACATAAATAAATAAAAATATAATTTACATTAATTTTAATCTAAATAAATGATAATATAACATAAATAATAATATAAATAAAGACGAAAAAACACATAATGCAGAAAGGCAGAAAGACATAAATAAATAATACTATTATTTACATTAATTTTAACATAAATACATAATAATATAACATAATAATAACATAAATAAAGACGAAGGAACACATAATGCATAAAAGTAGCGAAACTACGGTCGGCGGTCAACTTGTTATCAACATCTGGTTTTTGAAACATAGTAAAATCCCGAGAATAGCGAAATGGCGTTGGCGTCGGTAGAGTGATTTGATCATTTGCGCGGTTTACTTGTTGGGTTTCGTTTTTGCTTTAAATTGTGTTATTTAAATTTAATTAATAAATTTATTTAATTATTAAAAATGCCTAGAACAAAAATGTTTGCGTTAGTGTTGTGGATGGAATCAAATCCACGTTGTACCGATATATTTCCTTTGAGGAGTATTTGCCCTACAGATAGGTATGTGAATGCAATCACAAAATTAAAGTGGAAGAAAAGCAACAATGATAAGGCAGGCAGAGGCGAAGCAAAGGTTTTGGCTATTAGCGGTATGTATATCTCAATAATTATTTTATAAAATGTATTAAATTTATTTTTAACTGAAAATATTGAATTTTAGATGATATGCAATTCTTGAACAATATGATTGTTAGTGTGGATGGCGACATAAATGTTCCTGCTAACAAAATATTTATGGAAAATATTGTTCAGAAAAATGCATTTTTACAAAAAAATCGAAAGGTAGAGCAGATAGTTGCTCTATCGAATCGAAAAGTTATGGATGCCAGGCTAAGGGTTAAGCCAACTATTTTTGATGGTGGTAATGCACTTAGCCTCACTAATGTTGACCAGGAGTATGTGATACTTGATGATACACCCATCGATTATGTTGACGACCAAGGCAACATGCTTATTATTAATGGAGCTCCTGAGTCTACACATGAGATTCAGGAAATAATTAGTGTGAATGACAGTGATTCTGAAGAGAGTTGTAGTTCTGCTAAATCAGCAAAACTACAGTGCTCAGAGGACAATGTTAACGCAGTCCCGCTGACAATTTCTTTTAAAGGTACAGTATAATATTTTAAAAATAATGTTTTTTATATCGAATAACTACATATTTCTATTGAATTAGTTACCCCGGAAATAATAGAGAGTGCACGTGTGTGGGTAACTGCATTGGAGGCTGCATATAAAACACAGAATGAGGTGAAGAAGATCGAGAATGTGCAATCAAATGCAATGATAGAAAACAATTATAATTTCAAGGTAGTTATAAACTTCTCTTCATAAACCATGTAATATTTATGCAGAGTGCACCGTAAGTCTTTTTACTTTTTTCTTTATTTAAAAGGTACACAAACTCCATTTGTGACCCATTCAAAAGCAAATTGACTTTTAGTTCACACTGTAAATAAAGATAATGTAATTAAGGATATAATTTATGTTCCAATCAACAATCTTTTTTCTACTTATAGATTCCAGCATGCTTCTACACTCCTGGAGAAAACATGGTAAATTAATGAATAAAATGCTTGCTTTTATAAGATATTTTCAATGCTAGGACTAAATATGTTTAATTCTGTAAGAAGAAATATCTCCAGGGTGTGGATTCTTTCTTCCCAAAAATAAAATAATATATATTGAGCAAATGTCGAAAGCAAACGGAACAGAAAATGGCTGGATGAATGTAGTAAGGGAGGTGCTGCTTCTCGTTTACGGGGAGCAGTTGAAAAACTTCTCAGCCACTGGGAATCGACCAAAATTTATTTGGAGGGTTAATTGGTAAATTTTTAAACATGCTTATATTGATATAATTGATATTATTAAGTATCTACTGAGGATTTGAAAAACATTAACAGCTACATAACTGAAATATAATTTATGCACATGAATCTAAACTGTTTTTAATGAAATAAATTGATATTTGTAAATGTGAATAGTATTAATGCAAGTATTATTTTTTCCAGATTGGTGCCGTCGATTAAAATTTATGCTAGACAAAAAGTCATTTATACATTATGTAAATAAATGTTGTGCCAATAAACGGGCAAATAAAAAATAAATATAAAATGTGTTTAAATTACTTATTTATATAGGTATACCTACTTCAAAGACCTTATAAATACATATATAATTGCAATCCATATGTATTATAAGGCCTATGACCTACCTACATTTTTATAAAATTTCAGGAAAATTTTAAAATCGTAATAACCTAACCTCAAACTTACACCCTGACAGTTTTGACATTTATGCTCTTTTAAGTAGCTGTAGTACCTTGAAAATGCAGGCTCTTTTAGGTAAATTACGTTCCTAAAACTGCAGTATGTGGGGTCTAATATACCTAAAAGATCTTAAATTTATATGGCGAAAAGTGGTTAATTCTCAGGTTTCGGAACTGTTTTGAGTACTTAAAAGATTTTAAATTTCGACTCGGGTTTGCCCCATTGAAATTTTCTCGTTATGAAATCTTCAATGTGAGCCTCATTCGTTCGAATGTTGGCTTTGGGATGATATAGCATGCAAAAATAACTTGTATGACTTAATCGAAAAGGTTTCAGAAAATTTGGACTTAGAAAAAAATAACATATCTGAAAGGACTTAGAAAAAAAACTATTCGAAAGAATTATAATCAGAAATTTTTTATTTTACTAAGATTTGTGAAACAAAAATTAAGTATAAAATTTATATATAAACTGAATGAATATATGAACTGAATTATGAACAATAACAAAATTTATATATAAATGACATTTATACTAGTTCGACATAAATATTTAAAAAACTAATTATTAAAGTTTCAAAATTTAACAAAAATGTTGAACAAATTCACATGGCCTACAAAATAATAAATCCAAAATATGGTGAATAAATCAGTTGTTTTATATGAAAACTATAAAGGTCAATTTATTTATTTTCATACCTTGCTTTATAAGTGATATTCTGACTTAACTTTCATTGCTTGGCCCAGCATTATTAAGGTTTGTTTTATTTGTTTTATTCAGACTGGAAACATTTTTATTAGGCTTGCCTTTTGTAGTGGTGTTGCTCTTAGTTCGAGGTGTACTATTTGTTTTATTCATTTTAGAATTGAATGCAGCAGGTTTACTTTTATTAATAGTAATTAATGGAGTTCTTGATGCAATGCCCACGGGTTTAAATGGAGGTTTTGACTTCATTTTTTGTTCTTGCTGTTTTTTTTTGTTCCTCTTTCTGCTTTTTCCAAAGCTCGTAGCTTTGATCCCGAGTTACTTTTTTCGGCCTCATATTTTCTGTAACACCCACGTTTGATGATTGTTGTGTTTTCCTGTTAGACATGTTTTTTATTGGCCCAGCTTTATTCGGGGCTGTATTAATGTTCGCTTGCTGGTTTGCTTTATTCACGCTGGGAACATTTTCAGTGGGTTTTTTCTTATGTGGATTTGTATTACTCATTTTATTCATTTTAGAATTGAATTGATTATCATTCCTCGAAGCAATACCGACTGGCTTGAAAGGCGGTTTTGCTTTCATTTTTTCCTCTTTTTCACGTTTTCTTTGTTCGTCCTTTTCCTTTTTCCAAATCAAGTACCTCTCAGCCCATGGTAATTTTTTTGTTTTATTATTTTGCGTTGCACCACTTAGGCTTGGTGAGTCTTGGTCTATATTCCTGTTAGTAGCAAACGCTACTGACCTCCTATCTCGGAGTAGACTTGCATTTTGTTTACGCCTAGCAGACGCTTCAGTACCCGCTAAAGTGTTCTGCTTATATTTAGAACGCAAGTCTAAATTTTTCGACCTAAAAATAGTATATTATTATGATTTCAAGCAATTAATTCAACGAAAGTTTCAGTAACGGTTTTTCACTCACATTGTTGTATTGTATGGCCCAAAATTCCGTTTTCTTTTGAATACTTTTCTTTTTTACAAATTTAATTCATTCAGTTACAAATTCACAATAATTATCTGTTATTGAATAATCTTTCAACTCCAACTGACTCCAACGATCTCCAAAACACGTTTGAGGTGAAACACAGTTGAGGTGATTCCTCAACGCAATCAAGGCCGTAGAACACAAAAAAAATATTGTGAGATGGAAATAAATTTTGGAACGATATAGCGCCACTTGCGGTAGGTTACTGAAACATATTAATAGTGATTTATTAATTTTTAAATGGATGAATATAACATAGTCACCTAGATAAATGATAAATAACTAGATAAATAAGATAAGCATAGTCACATGTTTTATTAACTTCCCGTAGGGTAAGTTATTGTAATGGGCCGAAAATCGGAATTGAAAATTTTTACATTTCTCGACGTTTTGAAGGTTTCTGAACGTTTTGGCATACCTCAGAAAAAATGGATGTGTGTGTGTGTGTGTGTATGTATGTATGGATACAAATTTCCAGTCACGTTTTAGGGCGCACGGATCAACCGATTTGAATGGTTCAAAAAACATTCGATTCCTATTGATAGGGAAAAGAGCTGATTAGTTTTTGGCAAAGACGGGTCCAGCCGTTTCGAAGATACGGAGCAAAGAGTGCAGAAAATAAAAATCGAATTTTTGAGAGAACGGAGTATCCGATTTGAATGATTTAAAAAACATTCAATTAGTAATGATTGGGAGAAGAGGTGATTGGTTTTTGGCAAAGACAAGTCCCGCCATTTCGAAGATACAGAGCTAAATGTACAAAAAATGACAGTTTTTGAGTGAACTAAGCGTCCGATTCAATTGATTCAAAGAACTTTCTGCTTGTCTTAACAAAATAATTGATTTTGAAAAAAAAATATTTCAATTTTTTTTTTTTTTTAATTTTTTGTATATCGAAATTAATTCAGATTTTGTTTTTAATTCTGACTATAGTTCTAATATACTTTAAACAAATAATTTCAGCTCTGCAATTCAGTTTATATAATTCTTATAAATATAAGACAATGTTACAATATTAATAATAATCTATTTGAAAACATTCAGTATTCCTCGAACATTTTGTTACGGTACGGGAAGTTCCAGTAATTTGCCTTAAGGCACGATGCCACCCACCCCACTAGTTTGATTCAGATTTAGATGTAAACTAGTGGGGCGCATGGCATCGTGCCTTAAGGCAAATTGCTGGAACTTCCCGTACCAGAAATTATTTTTTTTAAAAAGATTAACATTTTTGAAAAAAATTTACTCTGATAAAATTGATTTTTGAGAAACTATAAATTTTTGACAGAAACTTACTTTTTGTTGAAAAAATTATTTTGAAATATTTTGGAAATTCTGAACTTTTTTTCAAAGCAGTCGTACTGCTTTAAATGCATAGAGACTAAATATCGAAGCGCGTAAGCGCCGCGTCGTCGTCTAACGGATAAACACTGGTACGGAACCCATAGGAATGTTAACAAAACTTATACTTATTGTTAAAATCTTTATAAAATATATGATAATTTGATATGAATATGTCTAATGTCTAATGATTATTGTTGACCGCCAAATGTTATTTTTTTTTAGTTTTTTTTTACTAGATCTCCGAAATTTACACAAAATTGAAAAAGTGCTCCCGCATAGTCACAGTCTAAACGCATTTGCAAATAATTCTGTGCGACATTTTCACTTATACTGTGCTTAGCTTGGCGGCATTTTCACATTTTTCAATAATTTTCACAAAATTGGAAAAGTGCTCCAGTACATAAACAGTCTAAACGCACTTGCGTAAACATTTGTACCAGAGTGGCGCTTAGACTGTGCTTAGCCTGGGTGATTTTTTGAATTTTTAGTCCAAAATTACAAAAAAAATTTTTTGAAAAAAAAATTAGAAACAAAATTTTTTTTTTCCAAAATCAATTATATTGTTGAAACAAGCAGAAAGTTCTTTGAATCATTTAAATCGGACGCTTAGTTCTCTCAAAAACTGCCATTTTTTTAAATTTAGCTCTGTATCTCCGAAACCTCTGGGCCTACCTTTGCCAAAAACTAATCAGCACATCTCCCTATCAATAGGAATCGAATGTTTTTCAAACCATTCAAATCGGTTGATCCGTTCTCTCAAAAACTCGCTTTCTATTATTTGCACTCTTTGCTCCATATCTCCGTAACGGCTGGACCTGCCTTTGCCAAAAACTAATCAGCACATCTCCCTATCAATAGGAATCGAATGTTTTTTAAACCATTCAAATCGGTTGATCCGTGCGCCCGAAAACGTGGACGAAAAAAAACGGACATACAAAACACACACACACACACACACACACACACATCCATTTTTTCTGAAGTATGCCAAAATGTTCAGAAACCTTCAAAACGTCGAGAAATGTAAAAATTTTTGATTTCGATTTTTGGACGATTACTATAACTTACTCTACGGGAAGTTAATAAAAAAATAATTCGTACCAGAGTCTAAAATCTATTAAAGCCCTGAACAATTCCCTTATATAAAAAAAGCAATAATTATAGCATAAAAATATTGAAACGCTATTACTGTTTATTATTATGTTGATGTAATTGATTGTTTATTATGTATTAATAAAAAAAGGAACTCTACTGACGTGAAAAAGGTTTACTAGGTTTAAATTTGCCCTTAAAATAAATTTAATAGATTTCATCAATAAAAATATTGAAACGCTA
>NW_020538517.1:0-38664 GCF_003426905.1 Ctenocephalides felis
TATTTGTTTTTATTCAGACTGGAAACATTTTTATTAGGCTTGCCTTTTGTAGTGGTGTTGCTCTTAGTTCGAGGTGTACTATTTGTTTATTCATTTTAGAATTGAATGCAGCAGGTTTACTTTTATTAATAGTAATTAATGGAGTTCTTGATGCAATGCCCACGGGTTTTAAATGGAGGTTTTGACTTCATTTTTTGTTCTTGCTGTTTTTTTTTGTTCCTCTTTCTGCTTTTTCCAAAGCTCGTAGCTTTGATCCCGAGTTACTTTTTTCGGCCTCATATTTTCTGTAACACCCACGTTTTTGATGATTGTTGTGTTTTCCTGTTAGACATGTTTTTTATTGGCCCAGCTTTATTCGGGGCTGTATTAATGTTCGCTTGCTGGTTTGCTTTATTCACGCTGGGAACATTTTCAGTGGGTTTTTTGCTTATGTGGATTTGTATTACTCATTTTATTCATTTTAGAATTGAATTGATTATCATTCCTCGAAGCAATACCGACTGGCTTGAAAGGCGGTTTTGCTTTCATTTTTTCCTCTTTTTCACGTTTTCTTTGTTCGTCCTTTTCCTTTTTCCAAATCAAGTACCTCTCAGCCCATGGTAATTTTTTTGTTTTATTATTTTGCGTTGCACCACTTAGGCTTGGTGAGTCTTGGTCTATATTCCTGTTAGTAGCAACGCTACTGACCTCCTATCTCGGAGTAGACTTGCATTTTGTTTACGCCTAGCAGACGCTTCAGTACCCGCTAAAGTGTTCTGCTTATATTTAGAACGCAAGTCTAAATTTTTCGACCTAAAAATAGTATATTATTATGATTTCAAGCAATTAATTCAACGAAAGTTTCAGTAACGGTTTTTCACTCACATTGTTGTATGTATGGCCCAAAATTCCGTTTTCTTTTTGAATACTTTTCTTTTTTACAAATTTAATTCATTCAGTACCAATTCACAATAATTATCTGTTATTGAATAATCTTTCAACTCCAACTGACTCCAACGATCTCCAAAACACGTTTGAGGTGAAACACAGTTGAGGTGATTCCTCAACGCAATCAAGGCCGTAGAACACAAAAAAAATATTGTGAGATGGAAATAAATTTTGGAACGATATAGCGCCACTTGCGGTAGGTTACTGAAACATATTAATAGTGATTTATTAATTTTTAAATGGATGAATATAACATAGTCACCTAGATAAATGATAAATAACTAGATAAATAAGATAAGCATAGTCACATGTTTTATTAACTTCCCGTAGGGTAAGTTATTGTAATGGGCCGAAAATCGGAATTGAAAATTTTTACATTTCTCGACGTTTTGAAGGTTTCTGAACGTTTTGGCATACCTCAGAAAAAATGGATGTGTGTGTGTGTGTGTGTATGTATGTATGGATACAAATTTCCAGTCACGTTTTAGGGCGCACGGATCAACCGATTTGAATGGTTCAAAAAACATTCGATTCCTATTGATAGGGAAAAGAGCTGATTAGTTTTTGGCAAAGACGGGTCCAGCCGTTTCGAAGATACGGAGCAAAGAGTGCAGAAAATAAAAATCGAATTTTTGAGAGAACGGAGTATCCGATTTGAATGATTTAAAAAACATTCAATTAGTAATGATTGGGAGAAGAGGTGATTGGTTTTTGGCAAAGACAAGTCCCGCCATTTCGAAGATACAGAGCTAAATGTACAAAAAATGACAGTTTTTAGTGAACTAAGCGTCCGATTCAATTGATTCAAAGAACTTTCTGCTTGTCTTAACAAAATAATTGATTTTGAAAAAAAAATATTTCAATTTTTTTTTTTTTAATTTTTGTATATCGAAATTAATTCAGATTTTGTTTTAATTCTGACTATAGTTCTAATATACTTTAAACAAATAATTTCAGCTCTGCAATTCAGTTTATATAATTCTTATAAATATAAGACAATGTTACAATATTAATAATAATCTATTTGAAAACATTCAGTATTCCTCGAACATTTTGTTACGGTACGGGAAGTTCCAGTAATTTGCCTTAAGGCACGATGCCACCCACCCCACTAGTTTGATTCAGATTTAGATGTAAACTAGTGGGGCGCATGGCATCGTGCCTTAAGGCAAATTGCTGGAACTTCCGTACCAGAAATTATTTTTTTTAAAAAGATTAACATTTTTGAAAAAAATTTACTCTGATAAAATTGATTTTTGAGAAACTATAAATTTTTGACAGAAACTTACTTTTTGTTGAAAAAATTATTTTGAAATATTTTGGAAATTCTGAACTTTTTTTCAAAGCAGTCGTACTGCTTTAAATGCATAGAGACTAAATATCGAAGAAGCGCGTAAGCGCCGCGTCGTCGTCTAACGGATAAACACTGGTACGGAACCCATAGGAATGTTAACAAACTTATACTTATTGTTAAAATCTTTATAAAATATATGATAATTTGATATGAATATGTCTAATGTCTAATGATTATTGTTGACCGCCAAATGTTATTTTTTTTTAGTTTTTTTTACTAGATCTCCGAAATTCACAAAATTGAAAAAGTGCTCCCGCATAGTCACAGTCTAAACGCATTTGCAAATAATTCTGTGCGACATTTTCACTTATACTGTGCTTAGCTTGGCGGCATTTTCACATTTTTCAATTTTCACAACAATTGGAAAAGTGCTCCAGCACATAAACAGTCTAAACGCACTTGCGTAAACATTTGTACCAGAGTGGCGCTTAGACTGTGCTTAGCCTGGGTGATTTTTTGAATTTTTAGTCCAAAATTACAAAAAAAATTTTTTGAAAAAAAAATTAGAAACAAAATTTTTTTTTCCAAAATCAATTATATTGTTGAAACAAGCAGAAAGTTCTTTGAATCATTTAAATCGGACGCTTAGTTCTCTCAAAAACTGCCATTTTTTTTAAATTTAGCTCTGTATCTCCGAAACTCTGGGCCTACCTTTGCCAAAAACTAATCAGCACATCTCCCTATCAATAGGAATCGAATGTTTTTCAAACCATTCAAATCGGTTGATCCGTTCTCTCAAAAACTCGCTTTCTATTATTTGCACTCTTTGCTCCATATCTCCGTAACGGCTGGACCTGCCTTTGCCAAAAACTAATCAGCACATCTCCCTATCAATAGGAATCGAATGTTTTTTAAACCATTCAAATCGGTTGATCCGTGCGCCCGAAAACGTGGACGAAAAAAAGCGGACATACAAAACACACACACACATCCATTTTTTCTGAAGTATGCCAAAATGTTCAGAAACCTTCAAAACGTCGAGAAATGTAAAAATTTTTGATTTCGATTTTTGGACGATTACTATAACTTACTCTACGGGAAGTTAATAAAAACTAATTCGTACCAGAGTCTAAAATCTATTAAAGCCCTTAAACAATTCCCTTATATAAAAAAAGCAATAAATTTCTATAGCATAAAATATTGAAACGCTATTACTGTTTATTATTATGTTGATGTAATTGATTGTTTATTATGTATAATATAAAGGAAAAGGAACTCTACTGACGTGAAAATGGTTTACTAGGTTTAAGTGGTAGTTTGCCTTAAAATAAATTTAATAGATTTCATCAATAAGAATTAAGATTTGGCAACTGAATTTTATACAGTGAAAAAGAGCAAATAAGGACTCTACTGACGAGCAAATTATTGAAAAATCTCGAAAATAATAAAAAAGGACTCTACTGATGAGCAAATTGATTAGCAGTTCAAATGGTGGTAAAAAGAGAACTCTACTGATCAGAGAAATAAAACTTAAAAATTATTAAAAATCTAGAGAATAATAAGAAGGGTCTCTACTGACGAGCAAATTATTAAAAAAATCTAGAAAATAAAAAGGACTCTACTGACGAGCAAATGACTAAATAATCTAGAAATTAAAACAGGACTCTACTGACAATCGAATTATTATATGATACAGAAATTAAAAAGGGACTCTACTGACGAGCAAATTATTAAAAAAAAATCTAGAAGGCAATAAATAGGAACTCTACTGACGAGCAAATTATTAAAAAATCTAGAAGACAATAAAAAGGGACTCTACTGACGAGCAAATTATTAATTAGTCGACAAATTAAAAAAGAGACTCTACTGACGAGCAAATTAAATTAAGATAACTAGGTGTAAGTGGCATTTTGTCTTCTAAATAATTCAATCGACTTAAAAATAAAAATTGAAATTTAGCAACTAAATTTATTTGTGTAAAAAAAAATCCAAAACGGTGTCGAAAAAAAATGAAATAAGAGAAAAGGGACTCTACTGACGAACAAACTGAGTGCGAATTACAGTTTACACTTAAAAATAACAATGTATATAAAAATTAGTATATTATTAAAAATTACAAATTAAAAAAAAATTAAATTTGTTAAAAATTCATTAAATATCCCATCAGAAATTAAAAAGCAAATAGGCAAAAAATTAAAATATTACTACTATTAATATATAAAAGGGATTCTACCAATGAGCAAACTAAAGAAACAGTAAAATATAAAAGGAACTTTACTGAAAAGCAAATTAATTAGTAATTTTATTTAGTAGCAAATAATTTACACATAATTTTTTTCAAATCTGAAAAATAGGAAATCGACTAAGGACAAAACTTTATATTGTGAAGAAAGACAAAGAGACCTTACTGACGAGCAAACTGAAATAATTGGGAATAAAATAAACTCTACTGTGGAGCAAATTAAATTGTACACTCAGATCAAAATTAGAAGAAAAATATAGTTATAATAGAGAAAATGGCCTTGAAAAAAAACGATAATAAATGTCCATCCATGAGATACAAAAAGGACTCTACTGACAAGCAAACTTCAAAACACCATTTTTATTTTAATTAGTAAAAAATTAAAAAAGACTTTACTGATGAGAATAAAATCTGTTACTTTAAAATCAATTAAACTAAACCCAAACCTAAGCAGAAGTTCAAACAAATGCATGTTTTCAGTGGCGGATTAAGCTCTCTGGCGCCCTAGGCCCTATCCGTTCAGGCGCCCTTTTTAATAGACAAAATTTTACTTTTTTAATAAAACATTTTTTTAAAATTATTTAGACATAATTTTTAATTTTGCGTAGGGCAAGTTATATTAATCGCAAATGAATCGAAAATGATATTTTTTTCTTATCTTCATGTTTAAAGGTCTTTTGAACATTTTGGTATACCTCAAAAAGTGTATGTATGTATATATGTATGTATGTATGTATGTATGTATGTATGTTCGAAACCCATTGTTTCTGATTAGTTATACGCTAAGCTGGTCCAGCCGTT
The DNA here is from genome assembly GCF_003426905.1 of Ctenocephalides felis. Taxonomy (NCBI): domain Eukaryota; kingdom Metazoa; phylum Arthropoda; class Insecta; order Siphonaptera; family Pulicidae; genus Ctenocephalides; species Ctenocephalides felis. The sequence goes on from NW_020538517.1 coordinate 5,265, forward strand.
TCGAAGATACGAAGCAAAAAATGAAGTCAATTCTTCATTTCGTTGCACAACTTTGCAATTGCATAGCGATTTTTTATCATTTTGCCCCCTATTCCAAAATGGATCTTTAAAAAGACTAATCAGCACATCTTCCCGATAATCGAATCCATTCAATCGGTTGATTCGTCTCAAAAGCGTCGACAGAAAAATGTAACCGCTAATACACATGCATACATCCATTTTTCTTAAGAAGTGCCAAAATATTAAGGAGGTGTTGAAACGTAAATATTTATAAACAATTGCATTTACGTTTTATTTTTCGAATTACTATAACTTACCCGTGAAGGGAATGCCAAGTGGTGGTCAAAAATGAACAATGAACCTAAGCACACCAAATTGTCAGATATTTTAGTTTAATTTCAGTTTTATGTTATTCATCATAAAGAAAAAAAAATATACACGAACCAAGAAATAATTAAATTAACACAAAATAACAATTAACATGTTATATTAATTTCCGAAATAAAATAAGAAACCATTTAAAACCATTTTAAAGCGTTTTGTATGTAAGATTCAACTTAACAAAGTTACAAAAAATGAACAGAGCTTCAATATTTCTCCAAAAAAAGTTTATCAATTTGATAATTTTCATTTTAAACATAATACATCAATATAAATATTTATGAGGCGCCCTCGAATAAGTTTGATTACAAAACGAATAAAATTATATTTCATAGAAAATTATCTAGATCAAAATCAATCCTTAAAATAAATTGCCGTGACAATTTTTCGGATTTAAAATTTTCATATTCTGAAAAATTTGCCGGCCCCAAAATTGTGCCGCCCTAGGCCCGGGCCTCACGAGCCTATGGGGTAATCCAGCACTGCATGTTTTATTCAAAATTTTGTGATCTTATTTACAAAACTATTTTCAGTACATTTTTAATACATTGATAAATTTTACACAAGAATTTCATAACAATTGGTACAGCAGTTTTTGCGCAAATTTACATTGAAAATCACAAAAGTTTCTGTATCTTTAAAATCTAATAAACCCAAACCAGTGCATTAGTTCAAACAAAATGTATTTTTATTCAACGACTTTGGATAATTTTTTACAAAACTATCTTTAATATTTTACAAAACTATCTTTAATATTTTACTAATATATTGACAAAACTTGTGCTAAAATTTCATAACTATCGATCAAATAGTTTTTGCACGAATAAATTTTGAAAGCCACAAACATTTTTATATCTTTAAAATCAAACAAACACAAACCAGCGCCGAAGTTTAGACAAAATGTATTTTCATTCAACAATTTTATGAATTTGTTTACAAAATTATTTTTAGTATTTAACTAATATATTAATAAAACTTGTTCTAAAATTTCATAACAATCGGTCAAGTAGTTTTGTACAAATCAACTTTGAAAGTCAGAAAAATTTATTTTGTATTTTTCAAAGTGCGTACAAGTTTCGACTAGAAAAAAATATTTTATTCAACGATTTTACTTATGGGTTTACAAAACTATTTTTAGTATTTAACCAATATATCAATGAAACTTGTGCTAATATTTCATAACAATCGGTCAAGTAGTTTTTGCACAAATCAACTTTGAAAGCCCGAAAAATGTATTTTATACTTTTTAAAGTGCGTACAAGTTTGGACTAAAAATTTAGTTGTATACCATGATTTTGCATTCAAGGTTACAAAACTATATTTAATATTTAACCAATATATTGACAAAACTTAATATATTAATAAAACTTGTACTAAAATTTCATAACAATCGGTCAAGTAGTTTTTGCACAAATCTACTTTGAAAGTCCAAAAAAATAATTTAATGTCTTATCTAGCCTAATGAAACTACGTACAAGTTTAGACTTCAAAATTGAATACAACCCAAGCAAAAGCTACCAGAAAATCCAAAATACTCCCATACAATGAATAAATATCCCTAAATTACATAACCTATCAAAAATCAATCCAGTAACACTTTTTAGGTCTATAAAACGCCAATTAGTCCCCAATTGTCCGGCCATCTTTTTAGACAAATATTAGTCTATCTACTCAACAAAACATTATTTTGTTCAACCATTTTATATATTTGTTTACAAAACTATTTTCAATATTTAACTTATATATCAATGAAACTTGTGCTAAAATTTCATAACAATCGGTCAAGTAGTTTTTGCACAAATGAACTTTGAAAGTCTCAAATATTGCTATTGCAATTTTAAAAGTGCGTGCAAGTTTGGACTAGAAAAAAATATTTTATTTAACTATTTTGTATATTTGTTTACAGAACTATTTTTAGTATATAACTAATATATCAATTAGTAGTTTTTGTACAAATTCATTTTGAAAGTCACGAAAATTTATTTTGCATTTATCAAAGTGCGTACAAGTTTGGACTAGAAAAAATAATTTTATTCAACGATTTTGCATACAAGTTTACAAGACTATTTTTAATATTTAACTAATACATCAACAAAGCTTGTACCAGAATTTCATAACAATCGGTCAAGTAGTTTTTGTACAAATTTACTTTGAAAGTTAGAAAAAATATTTTTTGTCCTATCTAGCCTAATTAAAGTGCGTTCAGAGTTTATAATCTTCCAAGCATCAAAAGTATAAGCAGGTTTCATAATCGATTTATAAATTGTTTCATAGTCCATTGTCTTAAAAGTAATTTTTACGGGCAGATTTCTATAAAATGGAATTGAATACAGTAAAATAAGTGTATACAACTCATATTATATGACATTTTTAGGTTGATTATTAATTTTAACATCATAATCGAATACAGAAAAATGTTAAAAGTGTGCCCAATTCTTTATTATTAAGGGGGATGATTATTATGTACTGTAAATTCATTCGATTCAATACAAACTACCACAGCATGTGTATTTTAACTGCACTGTATGCATTGTTGTGTAATTTCATGACTTTCCTTACATTTTTAAAAAACTCTGTGGCCTATGGTCCTATGTCTGTGACCAAAGTATAAGTCAGCTCTTATATCATCTGAAACCTATCAAATTATTAATTAAGCTAAAAATAGTTTGAATTTTCAAATAGCAATTAATTTATTCTTACATCTTTCATGACTTGTAGACCTTATAACAATATATTGCAAATGAAATATTTAACACTCACACTGAATATGTGAAATTGAATAATCTGTGATATTATTACAACTATTCAGTATTTTCATATATTCATAAATAATAGAAAGAAATGGCAAATAGTATTAAAATTATGTAAAAACAAAGTTTTTAACCTAACTTTGTCAAATCAAAAATTAACAATACCAAATAGTATGCTGAAAACATTTTCAAACTAATAAAAAACACAAATTTATTACTATATTTATATATTTATTTATTCATATTCATATTCATTACTAATTTAATTATTCACAAAATAACTATACAAAGCGTCAAAACTGGAAAACGAACGGACCCTAGTATTCTAATAAGGATTCTAATGACTAATTTGGCGTAAAAACACAACATTCATTATATTAATCGTTTTGGTATTGTTTAAGGGCTTTCCTAATCACTTTTTCATTCTTTTCAATGCAATAATTAATGAACATATGCACTTTTTGCAAATTGAAATGTTTCAACATAACCTCGAAAACCATTCACTCACAATGAATATTATGCTCCCGATTACGTCGGTTGGTACTAATGCATAATGGCAAATGTAATTGTAACTTATTTATAGGTTAAGGATTTTATGTCAAACATAGAAAATGCAAAATAAATGAGATTTTATTGAATAAATTATTATATTTTAATCATTTTCACTAAAAAAATAAGTTTTATATATTGACCCCGCCCACTCTCGATAGGCGTGGGCGTGGCCGAAAGTGTCTGTAGGGATAGTGTCCGTCGGCTTGACGCGCGTATTTTTTTCCTATGTCGTTGCTCTGAAATCTTATGTATCATTCAATTCATGAAAGCTCTCAATATAAATTTTATGCAATGATGTAAAATCAGATGAAAATTTTGTATGAATTTTGAATACATATAACAAAACGTAATATTTTGTAAACTCTCACAAAATCATCATTTTTAACTTCCCGTAGGGCAAGTTATAGTTATCGCAAAAAAATCGTAAATGAAAATTTTTATATATCTTTACGTTTCAAAGGTTTCTGAATATTTTGGCATACCTTATAAAAAATAGATGTATGTGTGTGTGTGTGTGCGTGTGTGTGCGTGTGTATGTGTGTGTGCGGATACAAATTTTCGTCGACGATTTCGGGAACACGGATCAACCGATTTGAATAATTCAAACATTCGATTCGTATTGATAAGGAGACGTGCTGATTAGTTTTTGGCGGAGGCAGGTCTAGCCGTTCCGAAGATACGGGGCAAAACGTGCCAAAAACAGTAACTCAGTTTTTAAGAGAACGGAGCGTCCGATTTGAATAATTCATAAAACATTTTATTTTTAATTATGATTTGTATTTGAAGATGAAGAATTGATCAAATTTTCATGAAGGCAGGTCTAGCGGTTTCGAAGATCTAATGAAAAAAGTAAAAAAAAATGCCATTTGGCGGTCAAAAATGGCATGTGAACATCAAATTATCAGATATTTTATAGAGATTTTAACAATAAGTATAAATTTTGTTTATATTCCTATGGGTTCCGTACCAATGTTTATCCGTTAGACGGCGACGCGCCGCTTACGCGCTTTGACATTTCGTCTCTATGCAGTTAAAGCAGTACGATTGCTTTGAAAAAAAAGTTCAGAATTTCCAAAATATGTCAAAATAAAGGAAACTTTTTTTTTCAAAAAGTTGTTTTTCAAAAAAAAGTAATTTTTAGTCAAATTTATAGTTTCTCAAAAATCTATTTTTTTCGAAGTAAAATTTTTTCAAAAATGTTAATCGTTTTTAAAATAATAATAATTTTTGGTACGGGAAGTACCAGCAATTTGCCTTAAGGCACGATGCCATGCGCCCCACTAGTTAACTTCCCGAAGGAGAAGTTTATGTTTTCATCAAAAAATCCGATTCGCTAATTTTATGTTTTCTCGACGTTTCGAGCCATTCTGAATCGAATGAGACCAAATTTGGAAAAAGTATGTGTGTGTGTGTGTGTATGTGTGTGTGTGTGTGTGTGTGAACAGATTTTTTGCCGTAAATCGACGTTTTCTCCAGAACGGCTGGACCGATTTCAAAAATTTAAAAGTCATTTGATGTATCTCGATGAGGACTATCATCTCTGAGTTTTGTGCGGCGATCGGCCGGGCCGTTTCGTTGTAAATTGCAGAAAAGTGAAAAAATTTTCGCCCACGTTTTAGCCCGAAATTCTAAATCGATTCTGAAAATTCAAAAACCATTCGATAGATATTGGTTGGGAATCGTGCTGATTAGTTTTTGGTAAATATCGGCCGAACCGTTTTCTTGTAATAACGTTTAAAAAAAAAAAAAATTCGACGATTTTTATGATTTTTTTTTTGACGGTAGATACCATAGTTTTCTAGGTTATACCAAAATATTACGGCCCTACGACAACTCGTTTAGCTTTAAAAATTCGTCAAAGTTTGCAAAAATTGGTATAGTTTTTTTGACATTTGTCAAAATTAGACTTTTGATCGACGTTTTCTCAAAAGCGCCTGAACCGATTTCAGAAATTTAAAAGCCATTTGATGTATTTCGGTGAGGACTATCGTTTGTCAGTTTTGTGCGACGATCTGCCAAGCCGTTTCTTTGCAATTTAAACTAGTTGGTTTGGTATTTAGCCTTGAGGCAAATTACATGAACTTCCCGATATGTTTAAATAATCGACTTAATCAAAAAAAAGTGTAAATAATATACTTCATCAATCCTACTTTAAAAAAAACGATAATAATTTTAGCAAAGTTTGACGAATTTTTAAAATTAAACTACTTGTTGTAAGGCCGTAATATTACAGTAAGTTCTATAAGACCATGATGTATATCGCCAAAAAAAGTTCCATGAAAAAAGGCTTAAATTTTTTTTTAACAGTTAATTACAAGAAAACGGCTCGGTAGATTTTCACCTAAAATTAATCAGTATCATTCCCAACCAACATCTTTCGAACAGTTTTTGATTTTTTAAAATCGGTTCGGTAGAATGAGCTTAAATGTGGACGAAAATTTAACACTTTTTTTCAACAGTTAATTACAAGAAAACCGCTCGGTAGATTTTCATCTAAAATTAATCAGTATCATTCCCAACCAATATCTTTCGAACAGTTTTTGATTTTTTAAAATCGGTTCGGTAGAATGAGCTTAAATGTGGACGAAAATTTAACACTTTTTTTCAACAGTTAATTACAAGAAAACCGCTCGGTAGATTTTCATCTAAAATTAATCAGTATCATTCCCAACCAATATCTTTCGAACAGTTTTTGATTTTTTAAAATCGGTTCGGTAGAATGAGCTTAAATGTGGACGAAAATTTAACACTTTTTTTCAACAGTTAATTACAAGAAAACCGCTCGGTAGATTTTCATCTAAAATTAATCAGTATCATTCCCAACCAATATCTTTCGAACAGTTTTTGATTTTTTAAAATCGGTTCGGTAGAATGAGCTTAAATGTGGACGAAAATTTAACACTTTTTTTCAACAGTTAATTACAAGAAAACCGCTCGGTAGATTTTCATCTAAAATTAATCAGTATCATTCCCAACCAATATCTTTCGAACAGTTTTTGATTTTTTAAAATCGGTTCGGTAGGATGAGCTTAAATGTGGACGAAAAGTTCAACACTTTTTTCAAATTACAAAGAAACGGCTTGGCAGATCGTTGCACAAAACTGACAAACGTAGTCCTCACCGAAATACATCAAATGGCTTTTAAATTTCTAAAATCGGTTCAGGCGTTTTTGAGAAAACGTCGAACAAAAGTCTAATTTTGACAAATGCCAAAAAGACCATACTGATTTTTGCAAACTTTGACGAATTTTTAAAGCTGGACCAGTTGTCGTAGGGCCGTAATATTTTAGTATGATCTAGAAGACTATGGTATATATCGCCAAAAAAATAATCATAAAAATCGTCGAAATTTTTTTTTTTAAAACTTTATTACAAGAAAACGGCCCGGCCGATCTCTACCAAAAACTAATCAGCACGATTCCCAACCAATATCTTTCGAACGGTTTTTGAATTTTCAAAATCGATTCATAACTGCGGGCTAAAACGTGGACGAAAGAGTTTTCACTTCTCTGCTATTTACGAAGAAACGGTTTGGCCGATCGTCGCACAAAACTGACAAACAATAGTCCTCATCGAGATACATCGAATGGCTTTTAAATTTTTGAAATCGGTCCAGCCGTTTTTGAGAAAACGGCGATTTACGGCAAAAAATCTGTTGGTGCACACGCACACACACACACACACACACACACACACACATAATTTTTCCAAATTTGTTCTCATTCGATTCAGAATGGCTTGAAACGTCGAGAAAACACAAAATTAGCGAATCGGATTTTTTGATGAAAACATAAACTTCTCCTTCGGGAAGTTAAAAAAGTGTTAAACTTTTCGTCCATATTTAAGCTCATCCTACCGAACCGATTTTAAAAAATCAAAAACTGTTCGAAACATATTAGTTGGGAATGATACTGATTAATTTTAGGTGAAAATCTACCGAGCCGTTTTCTTGTAATTAACTGTTGAAAAAAAAATTTAAGCCGATTTTCATGGAACTTTTTTTTGGCGATATACATCATGGTCTTATAGAACTTACTGTAATATTACGGCATTACGACAAGTAGTTTAATTTTAAAAATTCGTCAAACTTTACTAAAATTATTATTAAATAATAGTATTATAATAGAAGTATATTATTTACACTTTTTTTTGATTAAGTCAATTATTTACACATATCGGGAAGTTCATGTAACTTGCCTCAAGGCTAAATACCAAACCAACTAGTTTCATGTTTTATTTTGTTTTAAATGAAATGAGTTATTATGTCGATAACTTACATACTGCATTATAATGAATTTTATAAGTTTAGTTTCAAAAATTCTAGAATTCGAGTTTCTCTCTTTAGTTTGATAAGTGTTGTTGTTTTGTTATTTCTTAGTTTTTTTCTTGTATTTATAGCTTCTATATAAAATTTTAATTCTCATAGTTACCTAGTTCATATGATTTTTTCAAATTTTTTACTTTATAGATGCACTAATCAAATTGTATGTCGAAACGGTTGGAAATAAAGATTATTTTATAAATCTTTGGCTTTTCTTTGTTTGATGTATCGCCCTCAAGAACTCACTCATATATTTCAACATCAAAATTAACTACTAAATCACATATATAGATATATATATATATATATATATATATATATATATATAATATAAATGACTGGACTAACCTGAACTGATTGTATATAAAATCCCTGGTTCAAACAACAAACCCAACAATACACAGCAACAAATCAAACAACAATATAACAATTCATAAACTATTAAACAACAATTTTTATTATTAATAAACTAATTGATTTAATTTATTTAATTACTATTAATTAGCGACTCCCAGGTGCTCCAATTTAAAATTAAAATTCCCCAATCGTCCGTTAGCACACGCTGCGCGTTCTAAACTGACTAGGAGTTCGTAAAGCGATCTAGCGAATTTGACAAAAGACGGAACGGAATGGACGATGTTGTCGTCTCTTACTTTCTGATAGTGATGGGCGTTGAATCAGTGGCGGTTCCAGCTTCGGCGTCAGGGGGGGGGTCATAATTGAAAAGTTTTTGTAGTCCTCAATGAGTATGTAACAAATTTAATATATATATATATATATATATATATATACTAGCTGACCCGGCAAACGTTGTTTTGCTAAGTTAGGTATTTCTAAGCAACTTCTAAAAAATAAAAAAAATAATACTATATTTTAGATACAGACAATGAGGTATTATAAACACAATAAACTCCAAAGTCTACTTGTATAATAATAAATTATATTATTCATAATAACAATACTCGTTTGACCATATTTTGTTAATACAATCAAACTGCAAGTTTTATACACTTTCTATAAAAATATGGTATAATTCAATCCAAATTTTTTAATCTTTAGCCGTGGTCAATGTTTAGTTGGTAATTTTTGCCCCACACAGATGTAAGTTTTTAAAGTGGTTATATAAAGAAAACTGTTGAATCTCACTCAAAATTAACATTACATTTTATAAAACAATTAAATAGTTAAATTTTATATTAAGGTCTCGTGAACTAAATCACAGTGCTCACAACCCAAAAAACTAACAACAAAAGGAAATACTTTCAATATGGATTTTCAAAGATTACCGTTTATCTCCTGATAGCAAAGTCATAAGAATCAAGGGTATAGCTGGTTATACATCTTTTCCCCTCTACTTTCAAATATTGTTGTTGAACAATGCTAAACTTTACTGGTTTTTGAGATATTGGTGGTGGATCTTATTAACCCCAGATCTTCATACATTACTATCCATTCTTCGATAAATTCATAGAAAATTTTTCCAGTTCATTCTTCAAAATTAATGGAAAATAACCATTAGTGAATTATATTTTACAGTGCATTATCCAATGATTGTTGAAGTTCTTCATCTTTTTCAATATCAATATGAATGATACTTGACTGTGTCTAAAATGCATGGATTTTGACATATCTTTTGAAAGGAATTCCTTCAGAACTGTCCATACATTTAATTGAATGCGAGCATTATAATCAATTTTCAAAATATTTTATTCCAGAGAACTTGTAATTATGTGCATTCACATTTTTACAGATGTGTGTTCCAAAGTTATATTATCAACCAAATCTTCTTATTTGAGTAGTGGTCTGTCATATCTGGGAATAAGTTATTCGACAAAATGTCCCCTTTGATTGATTCCAAATTTAGGTTTTTAATTTAAATAATCTAAATAAAAAAATCATATAATCTAGAAAATGTTTTATAAATACTAATGAATATAAAGTTATGCAACTAAGACTGGCCCAATTCGTACAGCCATTTCAACGTTTTACCCCGATTGTTATATAGCTATATAAAAAGGACATTTCTTCTTTATGAACTTGCTTGAACATATGTAGATTTTCAAAATGAGTACATATTGTGTTAAATTTCAATGTGTTTATTTTGATTTTCCTTTTCTACAACTGTGCATCCAAATTAGTGATATCTTTGTTATCACCATGACCACTATATAGTATGCTCGGGAAGTAATTGAGAAAATACCCGATGAATAACAGCATTAGTATCTAAACAACATAAGAAAAATTCTGTAAAAATTCTATTATTATCATGTGGGACCTGTTTAACTATTTTAATTTTTTCATTGCAAATTGGAATGCTGGAAAATCTTCTTTCTATGCATTAGAAAGCCTATTCGAATGATGAAATCATGCAATATAATGCAAGTTTGTACTGCTGATACTTTCCATTCTTCTATGAACTGTGACATTTGTCAAACTCTAAAAATATAAAAGTCATGGACCATATAACTACAAAACTTCTTATAGTATTATGAAAAATTTGTATTGTAAATAGATTGTACTGTATATATTCGAAATTACTTCCATATCTATTTAAACTGTACTTATGCGGATGTAAAATAACATAATGTGAGCTTTATGAGCAATTTTCAAACAACTTTGTTGCCGAAGATCTTTATGAATATGATTTCTAAAATTACTATCTGTGTTATAATCCAATTTCCTTATTCATATCGCTGTCTATTATAACTTGCAATAAGTGATTAGACAGAAATGTCTATGGTGTCCCCTTCGATGAATTCCAAATTTAGGATCTCAATTTAAATAACCTAAATGCAATAATAATATAATTCATAAAATGTTTTGGTAACACATTATTCACATTAAACCAATAACTACTTGCACAGCACAGCGTTTGAAACAAAATTATTTATTTATTCTTTCATAATTAATCAATAAGAATAGTATTATTTCAAGCTGTTGATAAAAAAATACAAATAGGCAGTGAGCAAACACTTGAGAATTAAATAAAAACCTCATGAAAAATCAAAATAAGCATTCTTATTAACATTTAAAAATATATAAATAATTAATTTTTAAAATTAAAAGAATAACACATAATCTGTTCCAACTTGACAACCAATCTATTTGACATGAGTAGGCGATACTCGATACATCTGTCATTTGAATAATATTGTGTGGGAAGCCATTTTGAATCAAGTGCTGTTTACCAAAAATTTTCAAATTAAAAATGTAAAGTTTCTACGCGGATTTGAAATAATTTCTAACCTTTTGGACTTTCTCTGGATTGGCACGTATTTTTCAAGACTAACCCTGGCCAAATCGATTCAGCCGTTTTCGAGTTTTATTCGGACATTTGAAAGAGAGCTCCATTTTTATATATAAGATATATATATATATATATTGATTGTTTTTTTTCCGAACAGTAACTCCAATAATAAAAAACAATTTGTTTTTTGAAGATGTTTAATACGACGTTTCGGAACTAGGTACGTTCCATCATCAGGTTTATTCTGTCAAATACAATATTTTTTTAAAAATATTGATTAACATTAATTAATGATGGTCAATACAGATTAATTAGAAAAAATTTTTATAAAGGAATGGATTATGTACCGGGGTGAAGAGTAATAAGAATTAACTAAAAAAGGTTTTATATAAAATTGAGAAGCAAAAATTATTTACCTGTAATAATTTATATATCCATATCACTAATATTTTTTTGTTAAAAACACTCGATTTTTTTGGAAGATATTTGTAGATGTTACGACTACACAAGACTTAAACACACTGATATGGAGTTCTGCCGGCCAGATGTAAAGGACAATGTACGGAATTCTGGCAAAAATGATTTTTTATGGCTCTTGTATTGGTAATTTACGAAAAAAGAGGAAATATTGCTTTAGTGAATGTTGAGAAATATTATGTATATAAATATATATATATATATATATATATATATATATATATATATACATATATATATATACATGCACATGCATATGCACACCTACATACTCATATATACATATGTACATTGTACATATCTATATATTAATGTATCCACAATTATATACATGAACATCAGTGGCGTACCTAGAACATTTACATAGGAGAAACTAGCCAGAACCTCAATAAACGGTTACAACAACATAAAAACAATTCAAAAAACCCCAAACAATTTAAAACTGTTCTTGCAGACCATATATACACTTTAAAACACAATATGGACTTTTCTAATCCGACTATACTACAGTTTGAACAAAATTTATTTAAACGAAGAATTATAGAAGGATCTTTTTTAACTATTTATAACAATAAGACAATAAATAAACGGAATGAACTCAACACGCTGTGCGACACAAATCTCTTCTATTTAGATAACATTTCCAAATTTCTTACTAAACAATAAAAGCGTTCGCGCAAAGGATTTACAATTTGTTCCACACATGTGCAGAACCTTGGTAAAAATATTTTTTAAAAAATGTCTTTCTCCATTACATCTTCAACCAGTCTACGAATAACACACTATCCATTTGTGATTTTTTCAAATCAGTATTTTGTGAAAATATTGTGTAATTTCAAGTTAATGTTTATAATACATAGTGTAGTGCATTACCATATCCTAATACCATGGATTATTAAAATTTTCCAATTTAACACAAAGATCAACTAATTGTAAGTACTAATTACTATTTTTTTTTTCTTTTCACTCCAATTCAATTGTTTCAGTTTTTAATTTTATTTTTAGTTTCCACTGAATGAAGGCTAGGATTATAGCCGAAACGTATGGATTTAAAATAAATTTTTGAAAGAAATTCATGTTTTTTATTGATGTTATGCCCGATTATTAGACTTTGTTAATACATATGTCAACATCAAATTCAGAATCATACAATATATATATATATATATATATATATATATACTAGATGACCCGACAGACGTTGTCCTGTACTCACCTCTACGTTTTTTAATATCCTATACTAATATTTATACCGTTCAGTTAAAAATAATCATTATTATTTTTCGAGTTACTATTTACACCAATATATGAGTGATGTTAAATGTAGTACTGTTTCAAATAAAATGATTATTCTCAATTCCCCCAGTTAACACTTTAATTATCCATTTAACAAATATTAAAATATATTCAATAAAATTATATATTAAAAATTATACACTGCGATTTATAGAACAAATTTATTTCCAATAGCTCAATTTATTTTATTGAATTTAACGGTTATACAATATTTTCAGATATACCTGTAGATGTGGATGTTTAAATGAATGATTTTTTGTTTATTCACGGCTAAAACATTATTTTCCACATTTATCACCATGTATTTATTGTAATAGCATAGATACACGTGTTGAAAATTGAAATCTTTCAAAAAGCATAACAAATTCAGAAAGATTTAATATATAGCGTGCGGTCAAGGTACAATATCACCTTGGATTTTTCAACCCTTTCTGCTTCAATAATGTTGCCTACAATTTTTATAATTTCGTACCATATTTTAACTGGCTTTTAGTATTTTAATATCTAAATTGCATTTTTCACACTAATAATTCAATATACATTATTACTTACGTTCATATTTGAAGTGAATTAATTTGTCAAATTTTGTTCACATGTACTCTATTCAACCTACTATCAACAAAATTATTGCAGTAAATGAAGAGGAAAAAAGCGTATGCCCAGCTAATCTTAATCTAAAGTTCAGAAGTGAAAACAATTTGCAAATTCGTCACCACCCCCCGTATTAATTGGATTATAACTCTTTTGTTTCTGATTTTATCATAACTTGTAATATACTATTTTAAAGGTGATTAAATGAGCTGCAACTTTCTTTATCATAAATTTTACCGTAACTTCTCTTATTTTGAAACGGCGAAGGGTTAAAGGGCTCGAAAGACACTCCGGTTGGACAGCCGCGCACTCTTTAAACAATTAGAACTCTATCAATATTTGTGTAACAAAAAAATGATAAAAACCAATAATTAGTCTGAAAAATATCTTGAATTTTCATATATATATATACTTTTATACGTATTCTTTCAGTTAATTCTAGATGGAAAACTATTATTTTTAATTTTGGTGGTAATGGCACTCATAAACTATTTGATTTAAACGAAAAAAAAACATTGTATGCGTCTTTTAATTGCATGATAGCTCACTCAATTTACACGCAGAAGTACTTCTTTTGAAGCTTATTATGAGAACTATAAAAACCCATTTTCATAATTAACTTAATATTGTTCCTAGAACACTGTGAAATAGCGATTTATTAAAATGTTTATTGATATAATTTTGTTCATTACATGATTTTCGTTAAAATGTATATTTTTGAAGATATTAGCAAAAAACGATGAAAAACGCGAAAAAGAAACAAATTTTCAGTAGCCAGTAACTTGAAAAGTATTTGCTTTTTTGAAAAACATTATTAAACATTTTTCTCTTATAGTTAGTTCTTTTATCGATACCCAACGTTATTTTGAAAAAAGTAAAATTACACCACTGAAAAGAAATGACATCCACCCGAGAAGTGGTAAAGGAGTCTAAATTGTTTTCACTTCTGAAGAGTAAGATAAACCTAGTTCCAAAATTCCAAACGAAATGGAAAACAGTAAAAAAAAGTTCAGACCGAAAGCGCTCCATTGAGTAAATATTCCGTACCCAATGACAAACATATGAATTTTTGACTCAATGAAACTTCTAAATAATTTTTTTTGTATTGTGACTTAGTATAGTAAGGCAAAACAACTGCAAATTGAATATTTTTGAGCGCAATCACTTATGGCTCGTTTCCTTTGCACGAATTCGTACGGCGAATCTGTTCGCAAAGTGCGCAAACAAAATTTTTGCAAGCAAAAGCAAACAACGCGCAGTTGAGAACACGATTCGCCGTGCGCGTCAGACGCATGCGCAGACTGTCAAACGCATGTTATATTGTTTGCATCTTATATTAATTTAATTTTTGGCACATCTCAGCTGCTTTTCGGCAATAATAATGTAGACATTACATTTTCCTTATTTATAATCATGAATTTATTATATTTTAATATTGCCTCAGCCTATATTGTCATTTGTTTTTAATGTCAAACCATGCCTTAAATATTTTAAAGGTCAAACAATGATAAGCGGTTTTTTGTATTTTTTCCATTTATTTCTACAATCTAACTATATTTCTGTGAATCAAAACATTCTAGAAAATTTCCCGAACAAACTTCAGGAAGATTCATGAAAATCCGAATTATAGTTTAGGAGTATTAATGAAACTTACATTGTTACAGAAGAATTTTATATATAAGATATATATATGTATATATATTAGATAGAACGGAGCTTAAAGATTCGCGGGTAAAAAGGTCCACCACAGATATCTCAAAAACAAGTAAAGTTAAGGATTTCTTAACAACAATATTTGAAAGTAGAGGGAAAAATGTACAACCAGCCATCACTCTGATTCTTACGACGTTAAAAAAAGCATTTTTACAAGAGAAATATTAAATAAATATTTATGAATATTTTGGACAAAATATCAAATCAAGGTTATTTACAGAGTTATCTCTGTAAAAAATGTATCTATAAAATTCATATTTTTCATTGGTTAAATAATGCAGCTATTTTTTCGTTAAATTCCTTTAAAATTTAAAATAGTAAATTTCATTGTTTGTCCTCTCGCCGATTTTACCCCGCCTATGGGGTAAAAAAAGACCAAGTGACAATTTTTTTAAAAACAGCAAAAAAAACATTTTTACAGTGATGAATTAGCTGGAAGTTGTACTAAAACATAGTCAGATGATTTTTTGTTTGAGGCGTCTTATTGGTTGTTATGTTTTTCGTTTAGTTTTCACAATATAATTGCTCAAAGTTAAATTGGACCCGCCTAACCTTATAAATTAACTAGTTGGTATTGATATTTAGCCTTGATGCAAGTTACATGAACTTCCCGATATGTGTAAATAATCGACTTAATCAATAAAAAATAAATTAATTTATGAATGATTAAAAGTATTCCAAGTGGATTTATAACACATAATTGAAAACGAACGAACACTTTGACTCGGAGTATTTTCTAAAAGCAAAATTTAAAAAATCAACAATTTTTATAATTGAACCTTAATCGAGACTTAGCATATTCATTAAAACCAAGTACTCTATCGTTATACCAAGTAAATCATCTAATTTTAATTTTAACAAACGTCAACAAAACTACTCATCTACTCAAACTTTGATGAATTTTTAAAATTAAACTACTTGTCGTAAGGCCGTAATATTTCAGTAAGTTCTATAAGACCATGATATACATCGCCAAAAAAAGTTTCATGAACACTAATTTTTGCAAACTTTGACGAATTTTTAAAGCTAAACGTTGTCGTAGGGCCGTAATATGTTAGTATGGTCTAGAAGACTATGATTTCTACCGTAAAAAAAATC
Source organism: Ctenocephalides felis (assembly GCF_003426905.1). Classification (NCBI taxonomy): domain Eukaryota; kingdom Metazoa; phylum Arthropoda; class Insecta; order Siphonaptera; family Pulicidae; genus Ctenocephalides; species Ctenocephalides felis. The sequence continues at coordinate 21,691 of NW_020538517.1, forward strand.
ATAAAAATCGTCGAAATTTTTCTTTAAAAAACTTTATTACAAGAAAACGGCCCGGCCGATCTTTACCAAAAACTAATCAGCACAATTCCCAACCAATATCTTTCGAACGGTTTTTAAATTTTCAGAATTGCGGGCTAAAACGTGGACAAATTTTTTTTCACTTTTCTGCTATTTATAAAGAAACGGCTTGGACGATCGTCGCACAAAACTCAGAAACTCTAGTCCTCATCGAGATACATCGAATGGCTTTTAAATTTTTGAAATCGATCGAACCATTTTTGAAAAAATGCCGATTTACTGCAAAAATTCTGTTCACATACACGCACGCGCACACACACACCCACACACACAAACTTTTTCCAAATTTGAGCTCATTCAATTCAGAATGGCTTGAAACGTCGAGAAAACATAAAACTAGCGAGTTGGATTTTTTGATGAAAATATAAACTTCGATACATAAACTAACATGAAAACATAAACTTTGATGAAAACATAAACTAACTCCTTCGGGAAGTTAAAAATAATCTGCGTCTTTGACGTGAGTCAAAATTTGACCTTTTCTCGACGTTTACTCGTCTGAACCGATGTTAAAATTTTAAAACTATAAAATGAAACTGGATAAGCGCTTGCGTTGATTAGTTTTTTGAGACAATTGGCCCCTTACGGGCGGGGCTAATATTGTTAATTTCAATTTTTAATAATTTTTATTTAGTATAGAACTCATCCCGATTACTTTTATCTTAATTACGCGCTTGCCAATTTTTTAAAATTGAAAGATACGTTATTCAGTAAAAAATTTGAGTTAAAATTTTGTGCTTTTTAAATAAAATTGTTATACCATTTCATTAGTATTTAAAATAGTTTTTTAATAATAATTTATTTTAGATTTTATCAAATATATTTTAATTAGTTTTAAATTTAGTAAATAACGTAGTTTAATAATTTCATATATTTTATATTATCGATTAGTTTTACAATAAGTTTAAATTTTAAGAAATATTGTTTTTTTTTCAAATTCTTTTTTAACTAGTTGGTTTGGTATTTAGCCTTGAGGCAAATTACATGAACTTCCCGATATGTGTAAATAATCGACTTAATCAAAAAAAAGTGTAAATAATATACTTCATCAATCCTACTTTAAAAAAAAACGATAATAATTTTAGCAAAGTTTGACGAATTTTTAAAATTAAACTACTTGTTGTAAGGCCGTAATATTACAGTAAGTTCTATAAGACCATGATGTATATCGCCAAAAAAAGTTCCATGAAAAAAGGCTTAAATTTTTTTTAACAGTTAATTACAAGAAAACGGCTCGGTAGATTTTCACCTAAAATTAATCAGTATCATTCCCAACCAATATCTTTCGAACAGTTTTTGATTTTTTAAAATCGGTTCGGTAGGATGAGCTTAAATGTGGACGAAAATTTAACACTATTTTTCAACAGTTAATTACAAGAAAACCGCTCGGTAGATTTTCATCTAAAATTAATCAGTATCATTCCCAACCAATATCTTTCGAACAGTTTTTGATTTTTTAAAATCGGTTCGGTAGGATGAGCTTAAATGTGGACGAAAAGTTCAACACTTTTTTTCAAATTACAAAGAAACGGCTTGGCAGATCGTTGCACAAAACTGACAAACGATAGTCCTCACCGAAATACATCAAATGGCTTTTAAATTTCTAAAATCGGTTCAGGCGTTTTTGAGAAAACGTCGAACAAAAGTCTAATTTTGACAAATGCCAAAAAGACCATACTGATTTTTGCAAACTTTGACGAATTTTTAAAGCTGGACCAGTTGTCGTAGGGCCGTAATATTTTAGTATGATCTAGAAGACTATGGTATCTATCGTCAAAAAAATAATCATAAAAATCGTCGAAATTTTTTTTTTAAAAACTTTATTACAAGAAAACGGCCCGGCCGATCTCTACCAAAAACTAATCAGCACGATTCCCAACCAATATCTTTCGAACGGTTTTTGAATTTTCAAAATCGATTCATAACTGCGGGCTAAAACGTGGACGAAAGAGTTTTCACTTCTCTGCTATTTACGAAGAAACGGTTTGGCCGATCGTCGCACAAAACTGACAAACAATAGTCCTCATCGAGATACATCGAATGGCTTTTAAATTTTTGAAATCGGTCCAGCCGTTTTTGAGAAAACGGCGATTTACGGCAAAAAATCTGTTGGTGCACACGCACACACACACACACACACACACACACACACACACATACTTTTTCCAAATTTGTTCTCATTCGATTCAGAATGGCTTGAAACGTCGAAAAAACATAAAATTAGCGAATCGGATTTTTTGATGAAAACATAAACTTCTCCTTCGGGAAGTTAAAAAAATGGCATCTCGTAGAAATATTAGTGTATTGTGGTACCATTTTGAAAAAATTGATAGTATGAAAGCAAAGTGTAATGTGTGCAACCAGCAGATAAAGTATAGTTCAACAACCGCCAATTTAAAGAGACATTTAAGAAGAAAGCATATTTCCATATATGCTTCGTTGCAAGAAACTGAGGCAGGAAGTTCACAGCAGACTCGTATTTCACAGTATATGAGTAATTCCGGATAGGCTATACCAAGTTTTAGTAGTGCTCAACAACAACCTACAAGTGTGAGTCAGAGGGTATTGGAGACTTTTATGACTAAAAAAATTAGCAGCGAACAAAAAAAAAAAGATTGACCAAGATTTGATGGGTATGTTCATTGATAGTTTCCATGCATTTTCATTAGTTGAAGAAAGAGCGTTTAAAAAGTTGATGCGGTGGATACCAGGATATGTTCTTCCATCTAGAAAGACTGTTTCAGGATCCATGCTCGAGGAGCAATACAACAAGGCAGTTGAAAATACAAGAGCAGAAGTTTTAGCTGAAGCACAAACTATTTGCATAACATTAGATGTTTGGACTTCTAGGGTTACTGAAGCATATGTGGCAGTTACAGGCCATTATATTACAGACAATTATAACTTAAAAACTGTTTTTCTCGGATGCTGTCAATTTGAAGGAGCGCATACATCAGAAAATCTAGCAATAGAAATTCAAACAATCCTTGACAATTGGTGATAATTAGTGATAATGCCAATAACATGAAAAAAGCCATTAAAGACATTTTAAAAATAAAACATTATGGATGTTTTGCACACACTATTAATTTAATAGTAAATGATGGCCTCAAATTGATTAAGAGTGAGATCGATATAATAAAGAAAATTGTTGGCCACTTCCGGAGGAGTGTCACTGCATGTGAAAAACTGCAGAAATACCAAATGCAGCAATATGGACACACAAAAAAATTGATTCAAGATGTCGAAACAAGGTGGAACTCCACCTTTTACATGGCGAAACGATTTGTCGAGGTTGAAGAGTCAATAAGGATGACAATGAGTGTTTTAAATGCAAATCTACCATCATTGACTTCTGAAATGTGGGAAATGTTGCCACAACTATGCTTAATTTTAAAACCATTCGAAGATATTACCACCACTGTAAGTGGTGAAAATTACCTGACAGGAAGCCTGGTAATAGTGTTAGTAAGATGTTTGAATGAGTCATGCAACAAATTATTGGCACGAAATGACCTGTTGCCAGTAATTAGAAGAATCACTGAAATTTTTAAATCAGGAATTAATGACAGATTTCCAAATGTCGAGAGGAGCAAGACATTTGGAATCTGTACATTATTAGATCCTAGGTTCAAAATGAAGGGTTGCTCAAACATAGAAGATGCAAAAATTATTAAAGAAGATCTTAAGCAAAAAGTAGCAAAAATCATTGAAGAACGAAGACTTTTAGAGAATGTTGTTCCCATGCCATCAACGTCCATGGAAAATATTGATGAGTATAACCCATGGACTATTTTAAATAACCTAGTAGGAGCATCACTGCATCAATCGACTCCACTATGTGCTGCTATAAAGGAAATTGATATATATCTCGCTGATGATAGCTTGCCTATGAAATCTGCAGAAGGTATATTAAATTGCCCAATGCAATGGTGGAGAAATCACCAGCATGTTTATCCAAATTCGGCGAGATTGTTTAAAAATCAGTGCAATGTTGTAGCTACCTCCGTTCCTTGTGAAAGGATCTTTTCAAAAGCAGGCATGGTTATTACGGATAGAAGATCGAGACTACAAAATACAAAAGTCGAAAAATTAATGTATTTAAATGTAAATTTAGATCAAAATCGATTTGATAAAATTTAAAATTGTTAAAATTTTAGTTTTGTTATGTAACAAATTATATAATCTATTTGAAATTTATAATTATAGTTAAAATGTATAATATATGTAAATATTTGAATAAAATGTACTTATAAAAATGATTTGTTTAATTTATAAGATTTCATAAAAACTTCTATTTAAGTTAATCTTTATTTCATTCATTTTCATTTGATTTTTCAGGCTATATAGAATATCATGTCATATAAAAATCTTCTTAGTTAACAAGGTCATAAATAGATAGATGAATACTAACTTTCAAATGTTTTGTTACTAATATTTTTCGTTATATCCATAACATTTTTAATTTGAAATTACTTGAAGTCATTTTTTAAACCTAACCTGAAAATATAAATTATTGAGTTATATAAATTATTTGTTTATTATGTGAAACATTGCTATTTTAATTATAAATTCGTTGTTTCAGTATACTATATCCTTTTGCTTTAAAATTAAAAATAAACAATATGATGGGATACACAGTTCAACTTTTAAACCTTGTTATTGATCAAATGATTTGACATTTAACTGGGACGAACATAGATAAGGAACAAACTTCATTAACTTTCAACGAAACAGTATTTTCAACTCATAGTTATTAACGTTGCCAGCGTTGAATCGTTAAAATCAACTATAGTTGAAAATTAACTAGTTTTTCAACTGGTTGACGAGAACCCGTTAACCGTTTCGTTTCGTTGACGGAAAAAACGTCAACGACCCATCACTACTTCCTGAAGAAAATTGACAGTAGTGGGATGGATGGATGGATGGATGGATGGATGGATAGTTGAAGTAGTTGATTAGCGAAATTCGAAGACCATATTTTAATATATTTGTCCAAAACATAATGTTATTTGCCACTGTAAATTGGTAATCAATTCAATAGTCCAGTTTATTATAGTAAGATTACCTCGGAATTTGAGATACACAGCTGTAAGTCTGTAAATACTTGTATATTGACACCCTAAAGTTGTCTCAAAATTTATATATGGGAGGGTGTCAATACCATATGTAGGTTTTGAGACAACTTTAGGGTGTCAATATTTCAGTATTTACATACATACAGCCGAGTATCCCGAATTCCGGAATTCTTACTTAATTTAACCTTAAATGACTGGAATACAAATAGGAAACAAAGGTCCAATTTGACTTCGAGAAATTATATTGTGAAAACTAAACCAATTATATAACAACAAATAACACATCAAACAGTCAACTGTCTGATTATGTTCAGTAAAACTCCCAGCTAATATATCATTGTAGACATGTGCTTTTTGCTGTTTTTCAAAAATTTGTCACCTGGTACTTTTTACCCTATAGGTGTGGTAAAATAGGACAGCCAGGGGGCAAACAGATTCAATGTCTTATTTTTAACTTCCCGTAGGGTAAGTTATTGTAATGGGCCGAAAATCGGAATTGAAAATTTTTACATTTCTCGACGTTTTGAAGGTTTCTGAACGTTTTGGCATACCTCAGAAAAAATGGATGTGTGTGTGTGTGTGTGTGTGTGTGTGTGTGTGTGTGTGTGTATGTATGTGTGGATACAAATTTCCAGTCACGTTTTAGGGCGCACGGATCAACCGATTTGAATGGTTCAAAAAACATTCGATTCCTATTGATTGGGAAAAGAGCTGATTAGTTTTTGGCAAAGGCAGGTCCAGCCGTTTCGGAGATACGGAGCAAAGAGTGCAGAAAATAGAAATCGAATTTTTGAGCGAACGGAGTATCCGATTTGAATGTTTTAAAAAACATTCAATTAGTAATGATTGGGAGAAGTGTTTATTAGTTTTTGGCAAAGGCAGGCCCAGCCATTTCGAAGATACGGAGCTAAATATGTAAAAAATGGCAGTTTTTGAGAGAACTAAGCGTCCGATTTAAATGATTCAAAGAACTTTCTGCTTGCTTAACAAAATAATTGATTTTGAAAAAAAAAATTTTGTTCAATTTTTTTTTTTTTTTTTTTTTTTTTTTTTTTTTTTTTTTTTTTTTTTTTTTTAGTATTTTGTATATCGAAAATATTTTAGATTTTATTTTTAATTCTGACTATAGTTCTAATATACTTTAGAAATAATTTCAACTCTGCAATTCGGTTTATATAATTCTTATAAATATTACACAATGTTACAATATTTATAATAATCTATTTGAAAACATTCAGTATTCCTCGAACATTTCGTTACGGTGCGGGAAGTTCCAGCAATTTGCCTTAAGGCACGATGCCATAATTGCCTCAAGACAGAATTCCACTTACAGCTAGTTATTTTAAAGGGATTCTATGAAATGATAGCTACATTATTCGACCAATGCAAAATATATAATTCATGGATATATTTTCTACATAGATAACACTGACTAACACTAACATTTCGTATAAATTTTCATTACCAGAGTTGAAATAACTATTTATTTAATTTATCTCTTGTAAAATTGCTTTTTTTAACTAAATTTACTATTTAACTTCCCGTAGGGTAAGTTATTGTAATGGGCCGAAAATCGAAATTAAAAATTTTTACATTTCTCGACGTTTTGAAGGTTTCTGAACATTTTGGCATACCTCAGAAAAAATGGATGTGTGCGTGTGTGTGTATGTATGTATGGATACAAATTTCCAGTCACGTTTTCGGGCGCACGGATCAACCGATTTAAATGGTTTAAAAAACATTCGATTCCTATTGATAGGGAGATGAGCTGATTAGATTTTGTCAAAGGCGGGTCCAGCAGTTACAGAGATAAAAAGCAAAGAGTGCAAAAAATTTAAATCTAGGTTTTGAGAGAACGGAGCATCCGGTTTGAATGATCTAAAAAACATTCAATTAGTAATGATTGGGAGAAGTGTTTATCAGTTTTTGGCAAAAGCAGGCCCAGCCATTTCGAAAATAAGGAGCTGAATATGTAAAAAATGGCAGTTTTTGAGAGAACTAAGCGTCCGATTTAAATGATTTAAAGAATTTTCTGCTTGGCCTAACAAAATAATTAATTTTGGAAAAAAAAACTTCTGTTTCAACTTTTTTTTTCAAAAAAAAAAAATTGTATATCGAAAATACTTTAGATTTTATTTTTAATTCTGACTATAGTTATAATATACTTTAAACAAATAATTTCAGCTTTGCAATTCAGTTTATATAATTCTTATAAATATTAGACAATGCTACAATATTAATAATAATCTATTCTAATCTATTCGAAAACATTCAGTATTCCTCTAACAATTTGTTACGGTACGGAAAGTTCCAGCAATTTGCCCTAAGACACGATGACATACACCCCACTATATAGTTTATTTGCTATTTTATATTTTTTACACCTTCAAGGCAAATGTTAGCCTGTTTTTTTTTACCCCACTCAAGTGTGAGTGAGTGTGTTGAATCTAACGTAAAATCAACAACACATCTTAAAATACAATTAACATACAAAAATACATTGAGGTCTTGTAAACTAAACAACAGTGCTCACAACCAAAACGAATAACAACGAAAGAAAATTCTTTTGTTATGGATTCTCAAACATTGCCGTTTTTTTCCCGGTGGCAACGTCGTAAGAATCATGGCGATTGCTAGTTATACATCTTTTTCTATCTATTTTTTAAATATTGTTTTTATTAGATGCTCCACCCCTTATCTACTCATTTTTGTATTTACGAAACATCTACAGCAGTTAATTACAAGAAGTTATTAGAAGATATTAGATGGCATTTCTCATACATTTTCAATCTTTGAGGTAAATTAACTTTTATGGTAGTAGATTCAAACTATTGTAGTAGATTTACAATTATTCGAGCAGATTTACACACTTTGTTGTAGATGCTCACTTTCTTTAGTAAAACACCAGTAAACAACCAGATTTAATATCATTGTAGTAGGTTTAAAATCATCGCAGTAGATTTACTTGGAACCGATTTACACTTATTGTAGTAGATTTGTGCTCATACTTGTAGATTTATGTTGGACTTACTATGTAGATTCATATTGGATGCATACTTATTGTTTTATTTTCACTCATTCATGTAGATTGATCCTCATTGGAGTAGATTAACACTTATTACAGTATATTTGTGCTCATACATGTATACTTACTCTTATTATACAGAATTGCATTTATTGTAGTAGTTTTAATATATTTACACCTAATGTAACAGACTTGTTCTCATACTTGTAAATTTACACTCATTCACATAGACTTACACTGATCGGAGTAGATTTATACTCATCCAAGTATATTTATACTCATCCCCATATTTTTTCTCATTCATGTAGAAATAGATTCACACTCATTGGGAAAGATTAATATTCATTCAAAAAGATTTATACTCATTCCCATATCTTTACTCATTCAAGTTGATTCACACTGATTCCCGTGGATTTACACTTATTGGAGTAGATTAATACTCCTCCAAGTAAATTTGTACTCATTCTTCGCATGCTTTTACTCATTTGCGTAGATTCACACTCGAGTATTAACATTCTCCAAAGATCTTTATATAATAAATTAATCTTTAACTACTATTGAGATTAGAAATAAACATGTAGAAAACGACTTTCTGAGTATCCATCAAGAGACATGTTATTGTTATATGTTTGTATTATTTTTAATAGAAATCAATCACTGGATTACATTGTTTTATCTATAATTATCCAAGAATCCATCTATTTTGTTTTTAACTTTCATAGTTTTTACACGTACATTTGCTCTAATTTTATATTTTTGAATTTGGTTTTCCAGATTTCCCAGAAATTGCTAAGTAAGTAAGGATCTCATTTATTTTCATTACACATATATTTTTGTAGTTGATGTGCTACTATATAAATGCTTTATTATGAAGATCGCAATTTTGAGAAGATGAATTTATATAGTTCAGGAAGGATTTCTACATAATCGATTATTAATTTGGAATCAGAAAGACGATTTGAATTCGGGAATGAAGTTAAATTTGATATGAGTACAAATATCACGGACTCCTGTTAAAATTCCTCAGTTAACATCCCCTCTGCAAATTGAGATTGTAAATATACTAGTCTACTAATATCTTCACTAGTTTTAATAAATTTGATAAAACCATTGAAAAATGAGAGATAATTATTGATAATCTTTATTGTTCTGATGAATTATTTCGATTGTTATCAATTTTTAACCCTTTCGACTCGAATACCGGGAAAAACTGTTGTAAGTTGCAATTTGCAAGTGAAAAGGGTCAATAATAAATAATTTTACCAAGCGTAGTGTTTATCGAACACATTGAAAAATATAATGCAGGAAATTTTTCCTCACAAGGTGGTCGAGCAACGCCTCGAATCAGCTGATATTGACAAAATATCGTTTTTTTTTTTAAATTATACTGGCAGCGGACAGAGGAAAAATGGTTAGAAATTTAGCATACGATATTTTTTATTATTATAATATAAATAATTAAATAAGTAATACTTTTTGTTCGTGAGATATATTAGTAAAAAAAAAGTACATAATTTTTTCACCAGAATGTCTGATTTAGTTGAATTTTCTTATTTGTTTAAACATTAGTTGTATTGTTTTTATATAAATCAATAGTATTAAAATTTAGAAGTTGTTTAATAAAAATTTCGTATTACTTATTTATATTAAATAAGAATAATTTATATATATAGTCGAAAACATATCAAAACAGTCATCGCCATTAAGCAAAATCGCGCAAAAAAACAAAAATAAAATAAATGAGTAGAAAATATTATCAGAAATACATATTACATCAACTGAAATTTTAAAATTCGAAATAAAAAAACTGCTCTTTTAGATAACTTTTCGTTTTCGATTTCGAAAACAGTATTTGTATTGAAAATACAGATAATGTTGTATGACACAAAATATACTTGAAATATACTAGAAAGACAAATGTTAATTCAATTTAGATATAAAACTGAGCATAAACAATATTCAAAACGCAATATCGATTTCGATTTCTAAGAAAGAGGTCATCCATCAACGAGACTACTATTGCCATTGATAATCAAACTATTATATCACTCGATGATTTGGTATGTAAATTTTCGTTATAATGAAATAATAAATAAATACGATCCTATCAATCATAGGAAGATATACAATACAGAGAATTATAACGTGTAGATTGTATATTTTGTTTAAAACTCATTGATAACGAATTAAATATGAGAATAATGCATGAGGACGCCTAATAATTTTTATTAAATTAAACGTATTTTTTAATAAAAATTTAAAAAATACCACTTTCATAAATTTAATTATTACATAACCTTCCATTAACAATTTCTTTTTTTTACTGTAATCTTTATGAAAACTTATGTTTTAAACAACACCCCTGGTTAGTAACAGTATTGAAAAGTATTCATTTTCTCGGAAATCCAATCCGTTTCAATACTTTTTCGACGATTTTTTTTAACGAAGATGGAGATATTTGTCATCTAGCTTCTTCTTGAAGAAACAATAGTTAACTCTACTCCTATTCAAAATTAAATAAAAATAAAATGTCAACTTCCATAAGCTACTTAGTAAATAAAATCTTCTGTTACTGCTTTCAGTTGCGTAAAAGTGTCTATTCCGAAGAATTTTCTATTCCGCCTCTGAAAATTGATCGAAAACAAAATTTCCCTGGCAAATGGTTCAGAATCTGAACAAAAGTTTTTTTTATAGTACTAATCTATTAAAGTAGCTACCGTTACCGCTATCAAAAATTTAAATTTAATTAGGGCCCAACGAGCGTAAGCAGAAATTGATGAAAAATCTAAAGCAAAACAATGGTTTATATAAAATTAAATAACTTGAACGTAGTTATCGAGCGGCATTGAAGTTCAACTTGTAAGCTAATGCTTTAAGAGAATTTATTTCTGCTGCAAAATATTTGAAAAATGGTATGTAAAAATTAAAACTAAAAAGAAAATACGTAAAAACTTTTGGACAGAAATGTCTACTAGACTTGTCACTATTGTTCCTAGAGGCAGAAACTTTAGAAAATCTAAAGATCACTTAATAATTCAGTTTTTCGAAAAAAGATAAGGTGAGAATATTTTTATCTGAAATCATTTATGAAAAATTCAAAAAATTATAGAAAATTAGATAGATAAATAATTATAATGATAAATAACTATTTTTCAAATATCATGTATTTTTATATTTTGTGATAAAAAATTTCTTCTTAAGGGGGCCCCCAACAAGTTTTGATAAGAGGCCCCGCGAAGGCGTGCTACGTCCCTGATATTGAGAAAAGAGTTCTTCACGTGTTTGTTTTTTATCTTAAAAGTTGACAACGTTTAAGTTATTATATACACAATGATAGATTCTTTCATTTATTTTTGATATCATATTATATAAACTAAAGATTTTCAAATGCAGATCGATCGCAGCCATTTATCTCATAAAAGATAAAACACAATTCGCTGAATGACGGCGACTCCTTTGCTTTTAACTAATTAAATATTCGGTCGAATGTAAGTTCGATGCAAGCCTGGCTGAATAATTAACTCCGACTTTGAACTTAAAAAATATAAAATATAAGTTTCAAGTGAATTTATGTACAATGTAAAAATGTATTTCTGAGTCCACGGTTTCTCGGGCCGGGGCCCCCTTAGGTCGGGGGCCCGTGGCATTTTGCCACCCACGCCACCCTATAGTTACGCCACTGCACATGAGTGATACAACAACCCCACAATTATAGTTCAAAATATTGTAACATGGTCTAATATTTATAAGAATTATATAAACTGAATTGCGAAGTTAAAATTATTTGTTTAAAATATATTAGAACTTTAGTCAGAATTAAAAATAAAATCTGATTTATTTTCGATATATAAAAAATTTTTTTTGAAAGAAAAAAGTTGAAACAAAAATTTTTTTTTCCAAAATCAATTATTTTGTTAAGACAATCAGAAAGTTCTTTGAATCATTTAAATCGGACGCTTAGTTCTCTCAAAAACTGCCATTTTTTGCACATTTAGCTCCGTATTTTCAAAATGGCTGGGCCTGCCTTTGCCAAAATCTGACAATCACTTGTCCCAATCATTACTAATTGAATGTTTTTTAGAACATTCAAATCAGATGCTCCGTTCTCTCAAAAACTCGATTTCTATTTTCGGCACTCTTTGCTCTTTATCTCCGTAATTGCTGGGCCTGCCTTTGCCAAAAATTAATCAGCTCATCTCCCTATCAATAGGAATCGAATGTTTTTCGAACGATTCAAATTGGTTGATCCGTGCGCCCGAATTGGTTGATGCGTGACTGGAAATTTGTATCCATACATACATACACACACACACACATCCACTTTTTCTGAGGTATGCCAAAATGTTCAGAAACCTTCAGAACGTCAAGAAATGTAAAAATTTTCAATTTCGATTTTCCACCCATTACAATAACTTACCCTACGGGAAGTTAATTAGGGTTACAAATTATTCTCACCATCATTAATAGTATTATGATTACAAGGATTCCAGACAAATGTAAAGAAGAGTTTTTACAATTTTTGTTAAAATTATATATAAATGTGGATAAGAAAACCTTTTTTTTTTCATTATTAAAATGTGATGTAAAACTGCTAGGTGTAAATGGCATATTGCCTTAAGGCAAGTTACTAAAACTTCTCGGTATGTGTAACATAAAGCATTTTGTACGAAATCACAGTATATAAACGCCAAATCAAACTGGTTTATTCTATTTCACATAATTAAAATTTTTGTGTCAGAATGCATAAGATAGTTCATTAGAAGGATCATCAACTTTATCTATTTCTTGCTAAGATATCTAAAAAAGAAAGCCCGGAACGAAATTTTCAAGTTATTTGCAAAACGTCAAGAATATTTTGTAGCAATTTTTAAAATGCGGGTACAAACAAATGCTTTGTTCAAAATATTCATATAAAACTGCATAAGACAGCTTATACAGACTTATAGTAAATTTTATGTAGTTTTTGATAAGCTAACTAGAAAAATGTGTATTGGAGAAAACTTTCAAGTCATTCGAAGAATTGTTAAGAAGTATCCTCAATAATTATATTGCAAAATTTTTAAAATGCGTAATAGCGAGTTCAAAATAGATTAATTACAAATCGTAGTAAATTTATATCGAATGGTAGTAAATTTGATCTAACAAAAAAACCGAGCCCGGAGCAAAATTTTCGAAATATTTAAAAAAATGCAATAAAATGTTCCAAAAATTTAATAGCAAACTTGCACATTACAAAAAATTGACTAGTGTTATTTTAAATTTTCATATAAGAGTGTATTGCATTGTTTTTACGAAATATTATTAAATTTTTACTAGATTCTGCTGAGCTGACTAGAAAAAAAATTCGGAACGAAGTATTTGAGATACAAAATGTTAGAAAAATATTTTGATTTTATTTCGATAATAATATTTCAATGAACACATTATATAACGGCCAAATTGAATCAATTTTATTCCAGAACTTTGTATGAGGGTATATAGGGTAGTTTAGATGAAATCGTAGTGAATTTTATCTAGTTTCTTCTAAAACTTATAAAAAAGATAGCACGGAACAAAATTTTCTAGATATTTTATAAAATGTAGAAAAATGTTCCAAATATTAAGAAGCAACTTGCAAAATATATAAAGAAAGTTTAGTTTCATTTAAAATATTTGTATCTGCGTTTATTAAATTTTTGATACAGAATTTTAATGGGTTCTAATTTCAAAAAATTTGGTTGAAATCAGCAAATTGCTGTAGCAAGTAGGAAACAACACAGAAGCAAGATGATACACTTTTTGGATTGAAAGTTTTGCAATTTTTTTTTAACCAACACATAAAAATCTGTTCATGCCTTATAAAAATAGATAACATTATCTAAATATCTGCTAAAGTGTGTAAAGAAATTTCTGCAAAAACGTGAAAACGTGAAATCAGTAGATTTGCAATTGTAGTAAAAGTAACAAAAAATACCCAAGCAAGTTGATACACGTATTAGAATTTTTGTAAATTTTGCATATTTTGTGTTCAATATGTTAAAATTTGTTTATGCTATATGATAGAGGATAAAATTATCTATATATCTACATATTTATTTATCTGAAGTGTCTTCAGAAATTTCTGTACAAACATGGCTTGAAATCAGCAAATTGTAAAAGTGTCAAATAATACGCAAGCAAGTTGCTGCACGTATTAGTATTTTTGAAAATATTGCAATTTTTTTGTTCAACATATTAAAATTTAGTAATGCCATTCCAGAATAAATACTATTAATTACATATCTACATATTTATTTATCTAAAGTGTATAAATAATTTAAGCAAAAGTGTGGTTTGAAATCAACAAAAACTATGAAATAATACAAAAGCAAGTTGATACACTTAATATTAAAAATATTCAAGTATCGATAAAAACCTTTTAGTAGTCTACAAATCAATTTAGTTTTTACTTTTTACTTTGATATTTATTTAATTTTGAATTATGGTCATTTTTAACTTCCCGAAGGAGAAGTTTATGTTTTCATCAAAAAATCCGATTCGCTAATTTTATGTTTTCTTGTAATAAAGTTTTAAAAAAAAAAAATTCGACGATTTTTATGATTATTTTTTTGACGATATATACCATAGTCTTCTAGATCATACTAAAATATTACGGCCCTACGACAACTGGTCCAGCTTTAAAAATTCGTCAAAGTTTGCAAAAATCAGTATGGTCTTTTTGGCATTTGTCAAAATTAGACTTTTGTTCGACGTTTTCTCAAAAACGCCTGAACCGATTTTAGAAATTTAAAAGCCATTTGATGTATTTCGGTGAGGACTATCGTTTGTCAGTTTTGTGCAACGATCTGCCAAGCCGTTTCTTTGTAATTTGAAAAAAAGTGTTGAACTTTTAGTCCACATTTAAGCTCATCCTACCGAACCGATTTTAAAAAATCAAAAACTGTTCGAAAGATATTGGTTGGGAATGATACTGATTAATTTTAGATGAAAATCTACCGAGCGGTTTTCTTGTAATTAACTGTTGAAAAAAGTGTTAAATTTTCGTCCACATTTAAGCTCATTCTACCGAACCGATTTTAAAAAATCAAAACTGTTCGAAAGATATTGGTTGGGAATGATACTGATTAATTTTAGATGAAAATCTACCGAGCGGTTTTCTTGTAATTAACTGTTGAAAAAAAGTGTTAAATTTTCGTCCACATTTAAGCTCATTCTACCGAACCGATTTTAAAAATCAAAAACTGTTCGAAGATATTGGTTGGGAATGATACTGATTAATTTTAGGTGAAAATCTACCGAGCCGTTTTCTTGTAATTAACTGTTAAAAAAAAATTAAGCCGTTTTCATGGAACTTTTTTTGGCGATATACATCATGGTCTTATAGAACTTACTGTAATATTACGGCCTTACGACAAGTAGTTTAATTTTAAAAATTCGTCAAACTTTCTTATCGTTTTTTTTTTAAATAATTAAGTAGGATTGATGAAGTATATTATTTACACATTTTTTTGATCAAGTCGATTATTTACACATATCGGGAAGTTCATGTAATTTGCCTCAAGGCTAAATACCAAACCAACTAGTTTATTTATTTATTCATAAGCAATCCGTAATCAATAATAATAGATATTATTTCAGGCTCTTATCAAGCTTATTCATAATTAATATTAAAAGAATAATAACTTTATAATATTCAAAATAGCTTCACAAATTTTGCATCTGAAAAAAACAGAGTAAAACGGTAAAATACTTGACAGTTTTATAATAAAACTAGTTGGGTGTATGGCATCGTGCCTTAAGGCAAATTGCTGGAACTTCCCGTAATGTAATGAAATGTTCGAGAAATATTGAATGTTTTCAAATAGATTATTATAAATATTGTAATATTGTCTAATATTTTATAAGAATTATATAAACTGAATTGCAAAGTTGAAATTATTTGTTCAAAGTATATTAGAACTTTAGTCAGAATTAAAAATAAAATCTGAATTATTTTCGATATACAAAAAAAAAATTTTTGAAAAAAAAATTGAAAAAAAAAGTTGAGACAAAATTTTTTTGTCAAAATCAATTATTTTGTTAAGACAAGTAGAAAGTACTTTGGATTATTCAAATCAGACGCTTAGTTCTCTCAAAAACTGCCATTTTTGCACATTTAGCTCCGCATCTTCAAAATGGCTGGGGCCTGCCTTTGCCAAAATCTGATAAACTAATAAATAATAAATCATTACTAACTCGATTTCCATTTTCTGCACTCTTTTGCTCTTTATCTCCGTAACTGCTGGACCTTCCTTTGCCAAAAACTAATCAGCTCTTCTCCCTATCAATAGGAATCGATTGTTTTTTTGAACCATTCAAATCGGTTAATCCGTGCGCCCGAAAACGTGACTGGAAATTTGTATCCATACATACATACACACCACACACACATCCATTTTTTCTGAGGTATGCCAAAATGTTCAGAAACCTTCAAAACGTCGAGAAATACAAAAATTTTAATTTCGATTTTTGGACAATTACAATAACTTGTCCCACGGGAAGTTAAAAAATCTAACAACAACACGATAACGGTATACACGATAGGATAAATGTTTCTCTCTCGCATATTGTGCCACAGTTCGGCTTGACGTTAAGTTCTGGGGCACCCTGTATTTATATATGATATATATATATATATATATATATATGAAATTTGGAAAACAAAAACACATTGAAACTGCATTTTATGTTATTATTAAAGTTGCTATAAACAGTACAGAAGGATTACGTTGCTCAATATAAAATTAGCAGCATTTCTCTAATTAACAAATAAGT